>NC_090732.1:154248862-154251362 GCF_036898095.1 Palaemon carinicauda
GAGATCGGGAGAAACTTCTGGGATAACATTCTATTCTATTCTCTCTCTCTCTCTCTCTCTCTCTCTCTCTCTCTCTCTCTCTCTCTCTCTCTCTCTCTCTCTCTCTCTCTGAAGCACTCAAACATGGGATGGAGTTTAAATTAAAGTTTAAAACAGCGTTTTTAATAGATACCCTTCGATTAACGAAGCGCTCCCCAATGTCCCGTACAAAACTGTTGATCTCTTTATTTATTTATGAGCATTAAGCAACAAAAGCGAGACTGACTTCATCAAAGGCCGAGCGGAGGAATACCAATTCTGTACCGAGTTGTTCCAATGAATTCAATTCTGTTATTGGAAAAATAAACGAGGTCAGATATTTTTAGAACCTACAAAATACAAGAGGGCCTTTTACGCCACCACTGCAGCGAAATTGGCCTTTGCTCCGGTAACGGTGATAAATTGCTCAAAACGGCCGCCGACAAAAGACAACAATGTTGAAAATAATAAAAGGATTTGGCACAACACATATGCCGCTGTTTTCAAAAAGGTATCCATTATTTCCCTAACACATTCACAATATTCACATAAACGTTGTTGATTTTTTCACACACAGATTTATGCCACCACTTTTGTAGCTTTACCTAATCAAAGCTAACAAAAAAGTTCACATCTATGCAATTTACCAGTATTTTGTTGCTTTCCGGCCGTGCGCCCACAACAAAATCCAGGAAAACTTCTGCCTGCACATGATCTTCGTGATTTGTTTAGAATCACCGCAATCAACACCAGTCAACAAACGTTCAAGAATAAACAAAAAGTTGAAAACATTTAAAAGTTTGTCAACATTAACCATACGTTTGAAACTTTAAGTCGAACACATGAAAGATCTATAGACCGTAACGGTTAATTTGAAACAATAAAATCTATAGTATAATATAAAGGAATAAACCGGCGAGGAATTGAATGACCCCCTCCCACCTTACAACCGACTCAACGGTCGGATACAAGAGGAAAGTTAGGCGTGGGTCGAAGGCCCCTACAGTAGTGGTACGATACAAGTTACCGCGGACCCAAGAAGTTTAGGACATGTGGGATATGATCCCAATAGAACTAGAGTGGATAATTTGATAATTGAATAAAAAGCAAATATACATAACCTCTACATTTCATCTTATCGAGTCGTTGAGCAGAGCTATTACGTCGGGAGAAGCAAAGAAAAGGGTCTGAAGAGGGAAATCTATTAAATATGCATGCGCTCGTAAAATCTTACGTTTAGTTTCCCTTACCCTGGAGGTTGTTGTACGGAAAAAGAAGATGATGACTATGATCCACATGTCTACATTATGTAATGAATCGTGGATGTACTCATCAGCTGCGAGCCACAATTGTGCGACCACAATTCAATTCAATTTTGCGTACACTCCAGTGCTTTCTGAATATCAAGGCCATTATTTTCCAAGAATCCTTTTACACCACCATCTATACAACACTTTATAAGTCTCCTTCTCCCTCTTCGTCCCAGCACTTCCAAATTATAGACGTTCTTCAACAACTTTTCGTCCATCATTTTCTCATGTCCAAATTATCTAAAGTAAGCTGAACCACCATTGCACATATGCTATCATTTCATCAATCTTACGCCTCTCCAATTGATCCCCAGTCCACTTCATGAGCCACATGAACTTTTCAAACAATTCATTTTAATTAATCGAACTTTTTTCCTTACATTAGCTTTCAACTAAGGAAATTTTTTCCCTACATAAATTCCATCGTTGGTTACCATAGGCACTTCAAGACACCGTAATCAGGTTCACATACGATGCTACCTTTCTTGCTTCCGATTTACCGTTACTTCTGTCACAATTATTTTCAGTGTTCTTCTCTTGCAAACGCAAACTCTTCCACTAGCTTTAGCAGTTCCTCTCCAATAACTCAAGTTACTACTTTATTACATACAAAAATCAACCACCTCACTTTCCTTTCATAACTCACTTACATGTTCTATATTTTTTGCACTCATACAAGACCTTTTCCTAGTATCTCCCACCACTTCATCCATAAAGATGTCTAACTTTCAAGTGATACTGTATTACACACCCTTCTCTAAGTCACCATTTACACCCAACCATTTACATGTTCATTACCGTATGCATTGCTTCCATCGTACAGTGTTTTAAGAGCTCTTAACTTACATACCGCATATCCTCAAAACTTATCACATAATACCATCGATGATTCTTTCATAAGGGTTTCCTAAGTTCAAGACTTCAAGTATTACCCCACAAAAAGTTCACCTTTACTTTCAACCTTCCCATATAACTATTTTATAAAAGAAACTGAATCACATCATTTCATTCGCGGTCCTATTAACTAATGGTGTCTATTTATTCTTTAAACATTAATTCCCAACCTTAAAACATCTCCATTCACTTTTAAAAGTATCCTCAAACTTGTGTTAACATTTAACACTATTGCAGTATTCACCTCAGCCTCTCTTCTATCATCCGCTGTTAACTAC
>NC_090732.1:154256362-154258862 GCF_036898095.1 Palaemon carinicauda
AATCATATGGGAGTGTTGTGCACCAACGCCCCTATAAAAGATAATACAGAAATTTCGGTGCTATTATAGTATGCTATCTACCGTCGAATTTCTACTATAGTATGGTATCTACCACAAAGTATGTTATCTGCCGTCAATGTTAATCCTCCTGTTTGATGAGGATTATCAAAAAGATTACTTACCACCAGTATGATATCCTCATTGGACTTTAATGATAGTTTAATAATATTTATTGGAAGGAGAACATGGATGCTTAATTATAAACAGTTTGTAGGTTAGGTTAGGTTAGTACATGGGTGCATAATTATAAGCAGTTTGTAAGTTAGGTTAGGTTGGGTTGAGTTAGGTTAGGTTAGGTTGGGTTATCAAGTCGGTATTGATCCTCCTTATTAGAGGCGGATTAGCAAGTAGACCGTATCCTTAGGGACTGATGGTGGGTATCATACTATAGTCAGAGAGGGGTGGTAGATAGCAAAATCGACGGTAGATAGCATACTATAATAGCACCGAAATTTCAAAGTGGGCTACAGCCAGTTCTTTTGTAACAATGCCTCTAATTAACAATCTAAAATTATATTGAATTACTTTTCATCATAGTAATGTAATATAATATCAAACCTTTTTAAAAATCACTATCACATTAGTAGACACATCAATATCAACAATGATAATAAAGATAAAGAATTAACTTTGCCATAATTACTTAGCAAAAATACACGTATCCATCACCAATTGAAATTAGGAAACTATGGATTCTTTGAAAGCCATTAAATTTTTTCCTTAAAAATGATAATAGCAAAATGAAAAGGGACGATCAATATAGTACTGAGCTGCACTGTACCTGCAGCTGGGATCTTTTCCTAATGAGTAGGCAAAGCCGGTTAAAAATTAGATGTGATCTCTCTTTCTCTCCCTCTCTCTTTTCTCCTTTCGTTTTTCTTTGTCTGCCTTAATTAAGGTAATCATGAAAGTCATTAATAGAGTCAAAATGAAAATGGGGATTAACTGGAAATCATTTCCTTATCTCCAATCATTACTTATTCTTTCCTCTTACCTAGCTTATATTCCTCTTCAATTACAGTGAGTATAAGGATCAACCCAGGAAACTTTGCTACGTTATAATTCCATTTTCGTAATTTCAATATATTCTTTGAGCAGTTTACTTAATTTCAAATCCCAAATTAATATTTAAATTCCATGGATATTCTGCTATGGAGAAAATTGATATATGGCCCTCACTCTATGCTTTGCCCTACACACACATAAACACACTCACACACACACACACACTCATTCACTCAATTGGTCTGTCGGTTGGCTCCTAAGACTCACAGTAATCCATTGTTACTCGTACATGACTAATAAGGTTTGCTTGTAGTCTTATATGAAAGGGCTTTGTCACATAACTCTTCCACATCTTACAATTGGCTTTATGGTTCGGCGTTGGATTTACGTAAAGATGAGAGGAAGGGACTAGATAGAAAACTTCAAAATCTATTGCTTTTCAAGTCTAAACATATTTTTTGCTTCAAAATGAGGTTCACGGACACCTACACAAACATGCAAATATATCTTTAATGCGTGCGAGTGTGCGTATAAACCATCAAGAATGAGAACAAACTTATTAGAACCATAAAAAAGGTCTTCTATGGAATTAATGCCACTCAGGCAGCCATCACTTTTAACATACATACATACATATACCAAGGCACTTCCCCCAATTTTGGGGGGTAGCCGACACCAACAATGAAACAAAACAAAAAGGGGACCTCTACTCTCTACGTTCCTTCAGCCTAACCAGGGACTCAACCGAGTTCAGCTGGTACTGCTAGGGTGCCACAGCCCAACCTCCCACATTATCCACCACAGATGAAGCTTCATAATGCTGAATCCCCTACTGCTGCTACCTCCGCGGTCATCTAAGGCACCGGAGGAAGCAGCATAATGCCTTTTATTATTATCATTATTATTATTATTATTATCATTATTATTATTATTATCATTAGTAAAGGACTCAAGCCTCTCCCCCCAAAAAAAAAACAAAAAAAAACAATAACATATTATGAATGACGAAAAGATCATTGCTGAAACAGGAGGATGGCTCACACGTTTACTGCGATATCGTGTACACACTTTTAACTTTGTTAAGCTGTCTTTACTTATGTTTTTGCATAGTAAAGAAAGTTATGTTACTAGTGCATACGTCTCCTGTCTTAAAGAAAGAATATTACACAATTACTGGCAGAACCCAGTAATAATGGGAAAAAACTTATCATAACTATAGAAAAATTCTATAAAATTAATGACGCTGAAACAGCCATCACTTTTTAACAAAACTCCTATTACTATTTTCATCAACATCATTATTATTCGTAAAGAACTCGCGCTTCAAAAAAAAAAAAAAAAAAAAAAAAAAAAAAAAAAAAAAAAAAAAAAACTTGCTATGTCAGACTAAAATGGTCCTATGGGAAAAAGGAAGAGAGCTTCAAAGTAGTCTAAA
>NC_090732.1:154261362-154268862 GCF_036898095.1 Palaemon carinicauda
AGAGAGAGAGAGAGAGAGAGAGAGAGAGAGAGAGAGAGAGAGAGAGAGAGAGAGAGGGGAAATGGATCGGGAAAGAAGGGAAAATGAAAAGAAAAGTTACGACAAAATGAGATGGATAAAGAGGACACAGAGAGAGAGAGAGAGAGACAGAGAGAGAGAGAGAGAGAGAGAGAGAGAGAGAGAGAGAGAGAGAGAGAGAAGCAGCATCTCTAAAACTGGAATTGTTCATAGTTTTGTACTAAAAACTCCACGATTATGGGAATCATTCAAAAGAAAAGTAACACTGGTGATCAATAAAGACACTAGGGATCTCAATACGAACATTATTATTTTATCGCTTCCACCTAAACATCGTATTAGCATAAAAAAATGAACACAAAGGCAGGAACAAAGGAGCTCTGTCCTACTTGCAGATGATGACAACACAAGCAGTTGAAAAACTCTAACATTGAAAAATCCTAATCTCGTCATCTTTTAAGAAAAAAAAAAAAAAAAAAAGTCGATCTTACGCAGTCAAGCTTGAAACGGGTATCTTCGAAAAAGGAAAATCTTTACAGATGAGAAACTCCGACCAAATGAAAAGAAACAATGACTTTCACATTCACCGGCGGAAAACTATGAATACGTTATATAGCAAAGAAAAGTGAAAATAAAATCAGGAGGTGATTGCTAAGTTACATTTAGAGGAAATATTACAACGGCTAATAATTTAAACATACAGAATGAAATAGAAACGTTCGCCAAATCCCCTAATATAAAGTACCACAAGCACTTCGATATATGACACTCAGCCAATCAAACTCACTCTCTAACGACGCTCTCCAAACACACTAATTAATTCAAGCACAATAACAATTGAACCTGCAAACAGCGTAAAATGGAGCTAAAGATAAATGGCTATAAACCATTGCAAATATAATCAGAGAAACAAGAGAGGAAAATTGTATATGCCAAGCGATCCAAATGGTTCACCTTATTTATAAAGAGTAATCTTAGAAGTATGTCTAAAGCAGTGGTTCTTAAACTTTTTTGCCTTGCGCCCCCCTTCTGCATTAAGCATAGATCCCATGCCCCACCCTTGAAATTTCTGCCAAAGTAGAAAGTATTATTTCAATAAAATAAACATTGTTCATAGAAAATGGGTTAAATGAATATATTATGATGAAACGAAATTTTATCATAATCTTTTTTCAAACTGTTTTAGCATTATACAGATTACAGTTATTACATTGATAGAAAATACTGGAAAAAATACAAATTACTGCAAAAATAAACATAATTTTTGCTCTTAATACAATCATTCATGGATCATGACCACATCAAAAAATATTACACATCCTCCTTAGTAATTGATATATCCATATTTATGTAGTATTGTAAAACAAAAGCCATCATAATTACTATTTTTATTTTCATTGTTACTATTTTAACTACTTGCACCCCCCTTGAAAGCTCCTGGCGCCCCCCAGTTTAAGAATCACTGGTCTAAAGTGATCCTTGAATCCTAACGGATATCAATTTTCGCGAAGAGCATTTCGATCGATGGAATGTTCAATACGACACCATTACAATTCTTACAAAATGTTAAGTTTCACTGAAATCCTACAATGTCAAGAGTGATAGCCATACGAAAACTAACAGAAGATCTCCATTTATGTAAGTCTAAGCTTGATGGTCTACCCTATGTACCTACTGTGTTCGAAGAGTTTCGACAAGACAAGCATGACAAAGGGAAAACTATTGCCTTTCACAGTAGGGGAAAACAATAATGACGATAATGAGACACAACAAAATCGCATTAATTTTCTAAAATAAAAGCAAGTGATTAATGCCACTTAAATCACATGTATCCTTAAGTTAAAATAAATACAACACGAATAAGCTTTAAATAGAAAGACTGTCTTCAATGTGGAAAACTTCACACTCTGAGAATAATTCCTTGATCCGTATTATTATTTAAGATAAGTGTGAAAGAGATTAATTCATCAATGTACGTCAACTAAGCCCGTTTTAGATTTGAATCGGATTCGACAGTCAGAAGTTATGATCCTTTTAACTGTAAACTCATACTACTCCGTATTTTTCAATTTGAAGATATATTTTCGTAAAGACCTGATGTTTCAGTTACTTCTTAGAATACATGATCTAACCTACGAAAGATTGTGAAATAAAAACGATACTGTAACTAGAATCTAAATTCGACATTTGAGAGAAAAAGAGATTATGGGTTTTCGTAGCCCAGGTACAAATTACGATAACCTTAAAGTTGAAGTATGAAGTAAAATGTAGAAGTTGGACAAGGAAATGGAAGAACGGGCAAAGAACAGAGGTAAAGTACAAGGCTGAAGAGAGAGAGAGAGAGAGAGAGAGAGAGAGAGAGAGAGAGAGGAGAGAGAGAGAGAGAGAGAGAGAGAGAGAGAGAGATTAATCCCTGATAGGGGATAACCCTTAATGCATTGCTACCATCCTGGACCCCAAAAAGGTGGGTGGGCGAAGGATGAGTGTCATTAACAAGAAGCAGTGTCAGTCACAAAGGCCAGTAATTCCTTTCTTTATTTCGTTGTACAAAATTCAGATTGAAAAAAATGCTAGAATACTCAGGCCTTTTATTGTTGCTTTGCTTTTACCTCAATGTTTTGACATCGTTATGGATGATCCCTTATTGTGTTGTCCGCGACATCTTAGGATCTTCCAAGTCCGATTTAGAATATCTTGTCTGGAAAGCTTGCATAAGGTTTATAGGTTCCCTACCGACAGGTCAGAGGATTTATAATTTTTCTTTCCTCTCTGCGATTGTCTGTACACATGCACTCCTACTTTAAGAATCATGAATACATAAATTGGTCCAAAGTACCTTTGTCAACCCTAGTGCTATGGTAGACCATAATACTGAGCTTGAATGTGGATGAACGGAGATTGTTCGTTTATCAGTGCTACAGTTTGCGCATCCTACGTTTCCTTGTGTGCGACGACTTTGCCGATTAAGAAACCATGGTTCAAAATCTCGAAGATTCTGTGAAAAAAACTTGAATCTTGCCCATAGCTTTCAAACTATATGAGATACCCTCACAGGCTTACTGTACTACTGAAGTCCTTCCAGACGGCAGAAAAGTTAGTAACTTTATGACTTTGACCAAGGTCTTTAAACCAGAAACAGTTACCTTCGGGGTACTTGTGTTCTATAAACACTCCTTTTATCGGTAATATTATGGACATGCAGTTCTTTCATCAAAGATCAATTTATATGAAACTTTAGAGCATTACATCGCTTTGACCTTTCAAATTTCTTTCTCGTATTACTTTTTCATGTAATAATTTGTTTTTTTTTTTTTGCCAAGTTGCTATTGGCACATTCATTTTAAATGCGGCTTTGCGTTTATTTGATTTAATTTTTATATCGACATTCTAATTAGTAATTAGTGTATGTTGCTTAGAAATGTCTAAGAACGAGTAAACATCAATTATAATAATACAAATATTAATAACTAGACATAGTTTTATTCCAGTTTTATTCCAGCTGTGACCAAGTTGTGGAATGATCTTCCTAATCGGGTGGTTGAATCAGTAGAACTTCAAAAGTTCAAAGTTGGAGCAAATGCTTTTTTGTTGACCAGCCGGACAGGAGTCTTTTTATAGTTTATTTATGACATATTTGTTTTTGATGTTGTTGATAATTTATTATATGACATGTTTGTTTTGACGTTGTTTCTTATTTTAGAATGATTTATTGTTAATTTGTTCTCTTCATTTATTTATTTCCTTATTTCCTTTCCTCACTGGGCTATTTTTCCCTGTTGGAGCCCCTGGGCTTATAGCATCTTGCTTTTCCAACTTGGGTTGTAGCTTGGATAGTAATAATAATAATAACAGTCAAATTATGTTAAAACTCACTCGCAGATGGTTGGCGTAGTTATTTCAAATCTTCTTAAATTTGTCACGCTGTGATTAAAAAACTAAAGACATAAATTTTGTTTTTAGTAATACACCTGCACAGCTAAAGGCGAATTATTCTTGATGTTTTGCTAACGGAATGTAACATAAGAGAAAGTGAAAGGTAGATCAGAACGTGATGTATTACACAATAAAGAGGTTTCAATTCCTATCAAGACAGTACCACTAAACATAATATCGTCAATGCGAACTAAAATTACAGCCACACTGGATATAGGTTATGTAACAAAATGTCCGATAGATATCCATATTTATAGGTAGTACGTTGGCCAGGGCACCAGCCACCCGTTGAGATACTACCTCTAGAGAGTGATTGGGTCCTTTGACTGGCCTGACGGTACTACATTGGGTCCCTTTCTCTAGTTACGGGTCTTTTTCCCTTTGCCTACGCATACAGAATCGTCTGGCCTATTCTCTTCCCATTCTCCTCTGTCTACATGCACCTGACAACTCTGAGATTACCAAAAGTTCTTCGCTCAAGGGATTAACTACTCCACTGTAGTTGTTCAGTGGCTACTCTCTTCTTGGTAAGGATAGAAGAGACTCTTTAGCTATGGTAAGTGGCTCTTCTAGGAGAACACTCTAAAATCAAACCATTGTTCTCCACTTTCTTAGGGGTAGAGTTCTCTTGCTTGAGGGTGCACTCGGACACACTATTCTGTCTTCTTTCTCTTCCTCTTGCTTTTTGAAGTTTTTATAGTTTATATATGAAAGATTTAGTTTAATGGTTTTACTGTTCTTGAAATATTTTATTCTATTTTTTTATTACTTCTTTTGTAATTTATTAATTTCCTTATTTCCCTTTCTCACAGCGCTATTTTCCCCTGTTGGAGCTCTTGGGCTTATAACATCCTGCTTTTCCAACAAGGCTTGTAGCTTAGTTACTACTACTACTACTACTACTACTACTACTACTACTACTACTACTACTGATAATAATAATAATAATAATAATAATAGTAATAAAGAAGTGGTTTACATTTAGATTTTGTCTTAAAACATTATCATCCTTATTATTACTATTGTATATGTCGTTAAAAGCTTTCTTAAGCTAATAGGGAAGATGGGTTTAAAGAAGAATGAGGGCAGTTAGCTAGCTAACCATGGTAAGGTATAGCTAAAGTTAAGGTAAAGTTAAGTATTAGCAAGAGTAATATAAAGTGTGCTTTAACCACAATTTCATTTATATCAAGGTAAAATATTTCTTTTCATGGTCTTAAAGTTAGCATGATACATGCTTTGGCAATATATTAACAAAGTGAATTGTATAAATTATCTTTCATTATCCCTTAGTAGTTTATTTTTAAGATGAAGTTGCCATTTTCCTTATCCTAATCTTAAAAGTAAATCTTATCATTATGATTTTACAATATGTTGACGTAGTAAATTCTCCTAATTAAATTTTCCACTGGAACATTTTCTCATTAGTAAAATGATTGCGGTTCTTCACGACGAACATATGGAGATACTCTCCCTTCTCCGCCATCTGGGATCTGTGTTGTTGTTCAGGTATTTTCTCTCTCCCCTGCTTCATTTTCCTCCATTAATTCTCAGTTGTTTTGAACTAGTTTGCTCATGTTTTGGCTGGCAGTCTATATATCTGTCGATTTATTGATTCTGCTTTATATTAGGTTTACGGTAATCTATTAATTGTCTTATTTTTCTTTTATTTTTATTTTTGTTTTCTGGTACTCTTGGCTACTGGAGTAGTATCCTTGAGGTCTTTGCAAAATGGGAGAGTTGGAGAATCCTGGGAGGCTTTGTAGTGAGGCTTGTATTTCTTTTTATACCTCCTGTAGGAGGAACTGGTAATATCGAGTCCAAATTATGTTCATTTTTGGCTTGAAATGAGTCATTTAATTAATCGTCTTCTGGACAGTCTTTTTTACGCTCTTCGTATTGTTCTGAATCTTACATATCCTACTGTAGATTCTGAGATCCTATGAACTCAGACAAGTTATGACAATGAACCTCAATAACAGACTTCATGAATATGCTCAAACTTTAAATGATGGAAAACTTCTTGCACGTCTCAGCTGTGGAGGTGCTATTGTACAAGAGCTCAAATAAAATTTTTGCATGCTTCACAAACAGGATGCATGTCAGACCCAACAAGAGACTGGAACAAGAACATGTACAGTTGAAATCAAAAGAACGCCAACAGTCGGGGGAAAATCTTTCGCTAGATGTTTCTAGTGTTCCTATCACAAATCAGACAAGGTGTTGCTCTTCTTACTACTTCTACGCAATGGGTGGAGCCTTCTCCAACCTTAGTGAACCAAAGACAGTAAAGGACTGTCTTTGTTAGCAAAGGCATACAAAAGTTACAAATCGAGTTGCCATATTTCAATTCTTTATCATCATTTGACGTCTCAACTATCCAGTGCAAATACAACACACACACACACACACACACACACACACACACACACACACACACACATATATATATATATATATATATATATATATATATATATATATATATATATATATATATATATATATATATATAAAATTACTATTTTTTCGTAGTTGGGGCCAAGTAGACACTGCAGGGAAGGGGGGGGGGGGTCTCCTCTTCGCAACCCCTTGCCCCAGCCAGTCTGACACTGAGGATATAAGGGAGTCATTTCTGTTTTACGGGGTGTGGAGAGAAGTTAATTGAGTCTTCTTGATACAGCCTGGAATATATTGTATCATTGCCTAAATATTATTTGATAACCGTTAGTGTTCTAGCAAATATCTTTAACCGGTTTCGTTATGGGTTGATTTGTAAAAGATAGCAGCAGTAGAATAAAGTAGATGTTGGTGTTGGAAGTTTGATAAGTAACGAAATTTAAGTATCACCATTGCATAATAGATAATCAGTGATGGATGCAATATTTACTGATGACTTCATAACACCTTGAATATAATAAGAATTTATTACTTCGTATAAAAAATAAGTGGAGGTAAATGAGGACGCTATTTATTCTGGCAAAGGCTATCAGAAATTTGTTTTATTGACAAATCATATAAAAAAAAATACAAGCTTTTTAATCTCAGAACGACGTAATTTTCCGAATTTTTTCATGAAACAATGATATAAATTACCTATTTTCCCAAAATGTGTTCTTCATTAAATTGTCGGAAAACTACATTTTCAGATGGCATAAGCACAAAATTATTCCCCATGCTAATACCCTGACTGCAAGTTATCAATGATTATATAATTGCTAGTAGCTTTATCTTGAGAAATTACATTGCCTGGAGATCAAACTGACTTCTTATCAATTTCATACACAACGTTCTCTCAGTCTCGATTCAAATAAGCTTAACTCTGTATGATAAAGTCCCTATTTATAGTGATCTAGGTATATATTAAAATACCTCGAAAATAAATGTTTGATTGTCCTTTTAATCACTAAATCACACAGCTGAGGAGCGATACCCTTGGATTCTAGATATTTTCTCTCATTCTCCAGATTTTTTTTTCTGAGCTTCTTCCTCTATCCCTTGACATATCTTTTTAGGTATTCATTCTTTAAAATTTTTGTTCCCCTATTT
>NC_090732.1:154273862-154286362 GCF_036898095.1 Palaemon carinicauda
TTAGAAATGAAGTTTGTAATTTTATCACTGAAATGGATAACGCGGAGTCAAGCTGCCAACTAATCATAAAGAGTTCATCTGTAACATAACTGGTATGGAATGAACATCTTTGACTCTCACTAGATAGCGTCGAGTTTATAATCCCCACTTACATAAAACTCAATTTCAAACTAAATATCATCTTGAAAAACACTACAAGTTCCATTCTAGAGTGACATGATGTTCGTGAAGTGAATCTTTATCTCACTAAGAGTTGGAATTGATGAAAGACAAACAGGCAAGAATGGAAGTAATAATGTGGTTTCTGGAAGGGCTATGAGATTTTGGTAGGTTAGGATAAATGGATAAATTCCGGGAATTTAGAAGGTAAGAAGAACTAATTACGTGGGTTAAGCCCCGTCTGTTTGATATATCCAAAGAAATATCATGGAATTTCAAAATAGAAAAGGGCTCAGTAAGCGGGGCAATATTCACCTCTCCAGAACTCTCTAAAAATTTACGTTTTGGTCCAATTATTATTATTATTATTATTATTATTATTATTACCTCCGCCAAGGAGGTCATATTTTCACCTCTGTCTATTTGTTTGTCACCAACCCAACTCAAAAAGTTACGGGCAAATTTTGACCAACGTACAACAAATATATTAAAAACGATGTATTCAAGCCGAATCTCTCTCTCTCTCTCTCTCTCTCTCTCTCTCTCTCTCTCTCTCTCTCTCTCTCTCTCTCTCTCTCTCTGAATGTCATTTAGGCCGGTATAACTCATGTATGGTGTATTTTTTTTATCATTATTTTACATAGAACCATATCTGAAAGTACTTTTTCTTTCATCGGTGACTTGAACAAGTAGCTGTTAACGGAAGGAATTGTTTAGCTGCGATAATCCAATAATTTCTACAATGATTTTGCGAATTCATGATACACACACACACACACACACACACACACACACACATATATATATATATATATATATATATATATATATATATATATATATGTGTGTGTGTGTGTATGTATATATATATATATATATATATATATATATATATATATATATATATATATATATATATATATATATATATATATATATATATATATATATATATATATATATATATTCATATATACAGTATACACAATGTGTGTGTATGTGTGTATTTGGTATTTGCAGTGGATATTTGAAACATCAAATGATAAAACAGAATGAAATATGACAACTTGATTTGTAAAATTTTAACACTTTCACTAGCAAGAACACCCCTTTACTGTCTTTGATTCGCTAAGGTTGGAGAGGGCTCCGCCCATTTCATAGTAGTAGTAAGAAGAGCAACACCTTTTCTGTTTTGTCATGGGAACACTAGAAACACCAGACGAAAGATTTCCTCCAAGTGTCTGCGTTCTTTTGATTCTAACTGTACCGAGCCGAGGAGGATACCCAGCCGCAAAAATTCACAGTGAAGAGTTATCTAGGGGAGACCACCAGATCATAATTCACCTGCATGCCCAATGCCTAGAACAGCTGGGTGTTGATGTACCTTTTGTCAATACAGCAATATTCAAGGAAAAACTACTGTATAAAATACCTGAGTTAGACGCTCACAAACAGAGAAATGGTGATCTTCTAACTTTCCAGAAATATATTGCTTTTGTCTTGTCAGAAGTATCTTACTATTGTAGCTAAACTATTATCCTTTGCAAAGAAGCAAACATCTTATCCAGGCATACGCTGGACAACAACTCCACATTTGATAAAATCTTCCATGAGGGGTGAACCGAGCCTGCTAATCCGCTCACTCTTCTTCAACTAGTAGCTATGCTTGGACACAGAGCGGACATTAAATCTCAACAGTGCAGGGATTTGACCACATCAAAGACAGATAAGGTAATTACTCAGCTGCTTCAGTACAACTGCTATGTAAGGTACAAAGAAGGAACATCAACTCACTGATGTTCTAACGATTGAGAGACCGCATTTCCTGTTTACATGGGGCTATTTAAGTACACAAAAGCCAGGAAGAGAATGTTGGTGGAAATACTTAACAGTACAACAATAGCATGCTTCACATAAGAGAGGAAAGCCATTTGAGGTCAGCATTACATCACTTTTGAATCTGCTGCAAGATCAGGTGACCCCCGCCCCCAGTTGCTACAATCAAGCATGTGATGGACAAAATCAAGGAAATAGGGGCATTTCTGAACCAACGTTAGGTGCCAGTCATTGATCTTAATCAGCCGATATGTGAAGTAGCCAAAGAGCTCCAGTGGCACTAACCTGAAGTCTACAGTGATGACACGTTCATCATAATGCATATTATGATGGTGGTACTGACGCTCATTGGAAGTCTACTCCAGGGCAGTGGTTGGACAGGAGTCCTTGTGGAGGCAGGTAGAGCAAATCCAGGGACAATAGCTGACAGAGTTAAATGCAAGTCAAAATGCTGTGGTCGATGCAAATGCTAATGTTTTGGTCTAGACTGAACGACACGATGCAGCTACAGATGTGAGGTTTAGATACATTGTAGTATATTCATCCTGGCAGCAAAACATTATGTGAAACTAGTACAGGCAAACTGCCTACATACATGTACAGTAAATTCAATAATAAATTGGACTGATGGTGCCTATGATATGGGAAAATAGTTCCAAAATCCAGAATTCTACATAATGAAAAAATCTATGACTTGACACAAAGATTATTTAAATAGGGCAAGTCTTTGCGACTTAATTGTGAAATGCAATATTTCTGTATGTTCACTGTTGTCAATCTTGAAAAATGGCCACCATCCTGAATTTGTATGTGGCTTACGGGCATTATTAGAAGAACAATCTCCAAGTAGTATGCATGCCAGTTTTGGTGCTTATTTCCGGAGACGAAAGATGATTACATTCATTTACTCCACTATATTCAGATACCCTGTACTTGAGTTAAAATAGACACATACACATACACATACACACATAAACACACACACACACACACACACACATATATATATATATATATATATATATATATATGTGTGTGTGTGTGTGTGTGTGTGTGTGTGTGTATGTGTGTGTGTTTGGAAGACATTTTTTCTGTTTTTATGAAGTGTTCTAGAATAAAGTTGCGAACTCAAATATTCGTTCTATCACAGGATGTACAAATGGCTTTGGTGACGAGAGCATCTGGCTCTCCCGTAAGGTTCGTCGTTGAAAGAACTATTATGGGAATGGTATTTCCCACTCCTCTTAATCGAGTGAAGTAAAGAAATATATGGCTCCGGAACCTTTTTGTTTTCATCTGCTGATAAAGCATTTTAAAGAAGTAAAGGAACATAGAAGAGGATATAAATAAAGGAGAGAAGTGGAGGATCCTTCCGGTTTGAGGTAACTAACACCCTGAACGCTTTTCCAAGTCTGGTTTCTTTAGGACTCAACTGTTAAAGTTAAAGTTGCAGGTTTCAGGTCTCCACAGAGACGATTTACATCGTCCTCCACGGGCGACCATTAGCCAGCAGGGACTATCACTAGTCCCTTCTAACCTCCCCCCCAGGCGCCACGTGGGAGTACCCCCGTTAGAAGGTCTCACAGTATTCGCGTCCCTGGCGGGGACCGAACTCGGGACCTCTATAATAGAGATCCGCGATGCTACCAACCTTGCTATCCGGAATTTTGCAGTTTTGAATAGAAGTTAACAACCCAGATATTATATTACATTAATGACACATTCACAAGAGGAAAAATCAAGCTCTACAACTTTTTAAGTTATTTCTTTCTTCTTCTCTGCCCAAACAAAAGAAGTGACTATCTTGATATTTCGGTTCGCAAGAGTCACTGCTGCCATTGTTTCGACTCAGAGACATAGGTTCGAGTCCTTGCCCAGCCATAAGAATTTATCCTAAATGAATTTCCAGCGGATATAGATTACTAAAGGAAACATTCGATATTAACTGTGTGGTTGATATTTACGTACAAACACAGACACACACACACATATATATATATATATATATATATATATATATATATATATATATATATATATATATATATATATATGATACATTTTTTTGCACATTTAAACGTGTTTCTTTCATATTTCAAATAAGCCATATATATTAATACATTAAAGTCTGGATTCTCTTAACGACCTCGGGATCAGAGCCCAAGGCGGAACCGCCCAAAGACTATGATATCGGACCGGCGGGGATTTGAACCCTCGCCAGGATATCTGTATGCCAGTGACCATACCATTTCTGTATGCCAGTGACCATACCATTTCTTGGTGGCGGAATGGTATGGTCACTGGCATACAGATATCCTGGCGAGGGTTCAAATCCCCGCCGGTCCGATATCATAGTCTTTGGGCGGTTCCGCCTTGGGCTCTGATCCCGAGGTCGTTAAGAGAATCCAGACTTTAATGTATTAATATATATGGCTTATTTGAAATATATATATATATATATATATGTATATATATATATATATATATATATATATATATATATATATATATATATATATATATATATATATATATATATATGTCATTACTAGTCCACTGCTGAACAAGAGCCTCAGACATGTCTTTCCACCTGCGTCTGTTTATGGTCTTTCTGTGCCAGTCCACACTCGCAAACTATTCTAGTTCGTCAATATATAGTCTACTCTTCCTTCCCCTGCTTCTTGTACCCATTCCGTTATTCTTAATGTCTGTTATTCTTAATGTCTGTCATTCTCATTATATGTCCTGTTCATGTATATTTCTTTTTCTTACATGTTGTTAGAATATCCTCTTCTTTAGTTTGCTCTTGTACCCATGGTGATCTTTTCCTGTCTCTTAGTGTTATTCCTATCATTATTCTTTCGATTGTTCTTTGAGTTCTAACTGGCTTATGTTCTATGGGTGTAGTAAGGCTCCATGTTTCTGATGCATATATTACTACTGGTAAAACCATCTCATTCAATACTTTTCCTTTTAGAGGAAGTGGCTTTTCACTTCTAATAATCTCATTTTGTTTATAAAAAGCTCTCCATCCAACGCTCATCCTTCTTTTCATTTCGGTCTCGTGAATAATAATACAAATGGTTAAAAGATACCATTCTACTTGCAATAAAAGGTAAAACACTTTCTCAGTTAGTGCGTTTTAGAGAGAGAGAGAGAGAGAGAGAGAGAGAGAGAGAGAGAGAGAGAGAGAGAGAGAGAGAGAGAGAGAGAGAGTTTGTGTCACTGCAAAAAGTCTAAAAAAATAAAATTCCCAATGCACACACTAATGCTGTTCACGGCTGATAACGTGGGATTCAATTCCATGAAATACAGCCATTCCATCACGCCAATATCTAAGGGTCTTTTTAACGCTGGAATCCCTTTTACCAGAGTCCAAATTTCCCGAGCCAATCCACTTTGGGGCCATAAATCTGCAAGATCCGGGCCATGACCCTTATTCCTGAATGTATCCTTATCTTTCTAAAGCCAAATACTGGGAAAGGATTGGAAAAAGATCCAATATAGAAATAAAATGAAAATCTTACGGACTAATGAAAACCGCAGCAAATACCCCGGCCACTTAGAATAATACATTGGAGGGATTAAAATTAATACTCAACATAATCTTATATCAAATATTTACAATTGCAGGATGCATTAAATCAAGTAAATTAAAACAGAGAAAATAAACATTCTGTAACTGACACACACGTGTATATATGTATGTATGTATAAATATATATATATATATATATATATATATATATATATATATATATATATATATATATATATATATATAAATTATATATATATATATATACATATATATACATATATATATATATATATATATATATATATATATATATATATATATATATATATATATATATACATACATACTGTCTATATATATATATATATATATATATATATATATATATATATATATATATATATATATATATATATATAAAACTATGTATGTGTATATGTCCATATATGCAGTATATATATAATACATACACATAAGTTTATATATATATATATATATATATATATATATATATATATATATATATATATATATATATATATATATATATATACACGCATATACAGTCAAACAATGCACAACACACAAATATAAATATGGATACAAATATGCTGTATATGTATATATATATGTATGTATATAATATATTTTTTCTTTATTGACACTGTTAGTCAAGCTGACGATGTAACTATCCATAATAACGATGTAGTCGATGTAGTGGGTTCATATAATAGTTGCTTCGATGGTTTAGACACTGACAATTTGAATAAGGATGAACTAGTCAAGTTGAAGAGAGAGAGAATGAGACTCGGAAACGAGATTTCTGAATGCGAGCTGGATAATGAACCTATTCATGTGTGTAAGGAGACCTTTTGTCCAGACTTATGTTTTGTGTCATGTTTGTTATGTCGTCCATTGTCAGTTAGAAAAGGGGAGATTATCAAACAATTACTAATCATTAGGATGTTTCGTGAATTGCATTTGGAATAAGAACTTGATGACCAAGGATATTTAGGGGTAAACTATAACTTTCAAGTGTATAAGTAGGACGTTGTTTTGGCCTAAGATGAGAAGTGGCGTGAAAATGAATGTTTTTGGTTCTCACGAATGCTGAATTACTGTTAAATCAGAACAAGTAATTTATGGGACTCCTTATGTAATATGCCATCGGTAGGAGAACCTTAAAGCTTGCTGCACACTGAGCCCGAACGGACGCGCCCGAACAGAACCGAAACGTCCGATAGGAATCGAAAGCATGAATTCTTACCTGACTGCGCACACTGGGCCAGAACAGAACGGAACCCGACACAGTATTCTTTGAAAGATATTTTTTCTGAAGCTTCGGCGGCGGTTCTGTTCCGGCTCAGTGTGCGGCAAGCTTTAGAGAATGTCGTCATTGATATGGTCGGATCTTTGCCTAAAAGTAAGGGAGAGAATATCTATTCGTTAGAATTCTTAGGTCGACTAACCTATTATCCAGGAGCAATCCCGTATGAAGTTGCAATGTGAAAACTAATCAAAGTTTAGTCCGTCTTGCGTTTATACAAACAATAACGGCAGTAATAGGGTGTTCAAGTATTTAAGGGACAAAATGAAAGCGTTTAACATCAAACTTGTAAGTTCCAAACCGTATCACCTCAAGTAATGTTTGTTTATATATATATATATATATATATATATATATATATATATATATATATATATATATATATATATATATATTCAAATAAGCCATATATATTTTTGATACATTAATGTCTGGATTCTCTTAACGACCTCGGGATCAGAGCCCCAGGCGAAATCACACAAAGACAAGAGCTTGGCTCCGGCCGGGAATCGAACCCTGGTCGGCAAGCTTGTATAGACAGTGACTAAGCCACTTGGCCACGAAGAAGGATATATATATATATATATATATATATATATATATATATATATATAGATACATACTATACATACATATACATACATATACAGTGTGTATATATATACAGTGTATATATATATATATATATATATATATATATATATATATATATATATATATATATATATATATATATATATATATATATATACACATATATATATTTATATTTTCGTTTCTCATATTTCAATTGTTGTTGTCCAATACTTTTTGCTCGGACATTGAAAGAATCTGTGACGAATCATAAGAGAGAGAGAGAGAGAGAGAGAGAGAGAGAGAGAGAGAGAGAGAGAGAGATTTTATATGATTTCTTATCCAATCTTAAGCAATGCAATGTATCAGTGATGTATTATTGCCATATTCCAGCAGACCGACCGGCGCATTAAGTGTCACAAGAAAAGTGTAATGTCTCTAAGCCTAAGATAGATCTTTATTCAAACAACCTTAACGACACTCCAATTGGCAAAATATACTTTTAAAAAACATAGGATCCAACCAAATAGGCAAATAGGTTATTGTCATAAATTCTATTCAAAGAAATACCAAATACAGGAATTAAAATCACAACCTTAAATGGTTCACGCTCAAAACTTATAGTTTGGTGATTCAAGCTAACCGTCCTCACACATCCTTGCCTAATATTGGAACTTGAAAAACTCGACAGAGAAAATCGCAAGGCTATCAGGAAATTCTCAGCAACTCGGGAAAACAAATTCTCAGCAACTCGGGAAAAAAATCCTCAGTAACTCAGTAAAACAAATTCTCAGTAACTCGGGAAAACAAATTCTCAGCAACTCGGGAAAACAAATTCTCAGCAACTCAGGAAAAAAATCCTCAGTAACTTGGGAAAACAAATTCTCAGCAACTCAATAAAACAAATTCTCAGCAACTCGGGAAAAAAATCCTCAGCAACTCAATAAAACAAATTCTCAGCAACTCGGGAAAAAAATCCTCAGTAACTCGGGAAAACAAATTCTCAGTAACTCGGGAAAACAAATTCTCAGTAACTCGGGAAAATAAATTCTCAGCAACTCAATAAAACAAATTCTCAGCAACTCGGAAAAAAAATCCTCAGTAACTCGGGAAAACAAATTCTCAGTAACCCAGGAAAACAAATTCTCAGCAACTCAATAAAACAAATTCTCAGCAACTCGTGAAAACAAATTCTCAGTAACTCGGGAAAACAAATTCTCAGTAACTCGGGAAAACAAATTCTCAGCAACTCAATAAAACAAATTCTCAGTAACTCGGGAAAAAAAATCCTCAGTAACTCAGTAAAACAAATTCTCAGTAACTCGGGAAAACAAATTCTCAGTAACTCGGGAAAACAAATTCTCAGTAACTCGGGAAAACAAATTCTCAGTAACTCGGGAAAACAAATTCTCAGCAACTCAATAAAACAAATTCTCAGCAACTCGGGAAAAAAAATCCTCAGTAACTCGGGAAAACACATTCTCTGTAACTCAATAAAACAAATTCTCAGTAACTCGGGAAAACAAATTCTAAGTAACTCGGGAAAACAAATTCTCAGCAACTCGGGAAAAAAATCCTCAGTAACTCGGGAAAACAAATTCTCAGTAACTCGGGAAAACAAATCCTCAATAACTCGAGAAAAGAAATTCTCAGTAACTCGAGAAAAGAAATTCTCAGCAACTCGGGAAAACAAATTCTCAACAACTGGGGAAAAATTCTCAGTAACTCGGGAAAACAAATTCTCAGTAACCCGGGAAAACAAATTCTAAGTAACTAGGGAAAACAAATTCTCAGTAACTCGGGAAAAAATTCTCAGTAACTCGGGAAAACAAATTCTCAGTAACTCAGTAAAACAAATTCTCAGTAACTCAATAAAACAAATTCTCAGCAACTCGGGAAAAAAAATCCTCAGCAACTCGGGAAAACAAATTCTCAGCAACTCAGTTAAACAAATTCTCAGTAACTCGGGAAAACAAATTCTCAGTAACTCAGGAAAACAAATTCTCAATAACTCAGGAAAACAAATTCTCAGCAACTCAATAAAACAAATTCTCAGTAACTTGGGAAAACAAATTCTCAGCAACTTGGGAAAACAAATTCTCAGCAACTCGGGAAAAAAATCCTCAGCAACTCGGGAAAACAAATCCTCAGTAACTCGGGAAAACAAATTCTCAGCAACTCGGGAAAACAAATTCTCAGCAACTCGGGAAAACAAATCCTCAGTAACTCGGGAAAACAAATTCCTAGCAACTCGGGAAAACAAATTCTCAGCAAATCAGGAAAAAAAATTCTCAGTAACTCAGGAAAACAAATTCTCAGTAACTCGGGAAAATAAATTTTCAGCAACTGGGGAAAACAAATTCTCAGTAACTCGGGAAAACAAATTCTCAGTATCTCGGGGAAACAAATTCTCAGCAACTCAATAAAACAAATTCTCAGTAACTCGGGAAAACAAATCCTCAGTAACTTGGGAAAACAAATTCTCAGCAACTCGAGAAAACAAATTCTCAGCAACTCGGGAAAACAAATCCTCAGTAACTCGGGAAAACAAATTCTCAGTAACTCGGGAAAACAAATTCTCAGCAACTCGGGAAAACAAATTCTCAGCAACTCAGGAAAACAAATTCTCAGTAACTCGGGAAAACAAATCCTCAGTAACTCGAGAAAAGAAATTCTCAGTAACTCGAGAAAAGAAATTCTCAGCAACTCGGGAAAACAAATTCTCAACAACTGGGGAAAAATTCTCAGTAACTCGGGAAAACAAATTCTCAGTAACTTGGGAAAATAAATTTTCAGCGACTCGGAAAAACAAATTCTCAGCAACTGGGGAAAACAAATTCTCAGTAACTCGGGAAAACAAATTCTCATTAACTTGGGAAAAGAAATTCTCAGTAACTCGGGAAAACAAATTCTCAGCAACTCGGGAAAACAAATTCTCAGTATCTCGGGGAAACAAATTCTCAGTAACTTGGGAAAATAAATTTTCAGTAACTCGGGAAAACAAATTCTCAGTAACTAGTGAACAAAAATTCTCAGCAACTCGGGGAAAACAATCCAGACAGAAATCTTTGCAAGTTAATGGCACCCAAATGGAAACTACTTTTCTATATGGGAATCGCAAGAGGGTGATTCATAAAAGGAAACCAGCGAATGATGGGATGCTTTAAACGCTAATGACATCTATTTCTTCAGTTCGGCATGAAAGAGCACCAAGAGGGATACACAGTAAAATTAGTCTCGAGGGAATCTCACGTAAAAGTATAGGAGGGAGATGAAGGATGAGGCATAAAGTGATAAATAAGACACAGACCTAATGGATTTCCTGAGCTTAGTCAAGACACTACAGGGAAATCTTTTGACAGTTCCATTTTTTGAGGTATTGTAGAATGACTTATAATACTGCAATGGAAGTCAATGGACAAATTAGTTAATGGTTCAGTCAGTGAATTATATCAAGGTAGTCGTAAGAATCTTCTGCTTGATTTACGAAAACCAAATTCATACAATGAACATCTGCAAATAATAGATTTGACATAGATGATCACAGAAGCTATGACTGCCGAATATATTTAAAAAAGACAGCCATTAAACACTACATATTCGAAATTAAATAGTTCTAAAGATAAATGCTCAACCAAAAATCATATGTAGGTTGTCCCCAAAAATGTATACACTCTTTGGATTGTTAAAACTTGTTCAATTTATTGATATTAACGTGGAAAACAGATTCACAGGAGAGTAACAATGCACAGTGAAAAAGAAAGGATACATGGGTCAATTTGAGAATGTTAAAAAAAAAATCTGTTTTCACGTTAATATCAATAAATTGAACAAGTTGTAACAATCCAAGGAGTGTATACATCGTTTTGGGACACTCTCTACACTAATAGCAACAGTATTAAGACTAGCATGGATATGATTAATCAAGTCTTTTCAGATCAATGGCACCAAAAATGAAAAATCAACATACAATTTACTGATAGCAACTCACAGCTGAACAAAGACTATAAATGACATAATACTATGTAAAGAATATCCTTATCAAAATATATGATATTCACATATGAGTATGGCATTTAGAGGGGCCATGCTTGGAGAGTCGTCCAAGGCTCTCCAAGTTATTCATTATGATAAAAATAAATAAGAATAAAATTATAACAGACCAATTCGAAACCAATATGTAATTACTAAACTCGAAGACTACAAACATTACACTTTTACAAAATTATAAAGAGTAAGAAAATTCGTAACAGTAATAAACAACTTCAACCCAAACCATTTGTTGGTAACAATCCTGTAAACAATATTATCTATAAGGCAATACAAAACTGTTCAGTACCTAAACAAAATACTTCTTTACACGAAACGCAAGATTCGAAGTCAATGTTAAACATGTGAAACATCATGCAATAGAAAAGAACACATATGTACCTGGAAATGAACCTCTTTACTGAATGGACACATTGAAACGGGAAGCAAGTAACTGCAAGCAAGGGATGCATTCATTTGCAAGAACAACTATAACCAACATAGAATATGAGAATAGCTGTATACACAATAACAACATTAAAAAATAAGTTTTGACCAGGTTTCCATAAGAGGACGTAAAGGGCAATAACTGTCTTTATAATCCAACCATTGCTGTGTGACTGTGCAATGAAGATAGCCCCTTTTGCATTTACGTGAAGCGAAGCAAAATTTGGCATACACAGAAAACTGACAAATCGTTGATATTAAATAAATGTTCAGGCAACTATAAATGGTTCCTACCTGAAAAGTACAAAATAACAAAAGAATAGAAAGTTACGAAAAGTTTTGATTCCTTGCGACACAAACAAAAATTTAAAAGGACATTTATCAAAGTGTTAAGACAAAGTGAGATTAATCTTTGAAAAGAATGCGACGAAGTTAAATCAGAAAAAGAAAACAGAAAACGGGACCACACAATCTAAAATTTTCCTGAAAAGTAATTTTTATGTCTGCTTGTGGAGTATTAGGAGTTATGAACAAACCTCCGCCCCCCCCCCCCCACACACACACACAACACACGATATAAACACCAAA
>NC_090732.1:154291362-154298862 GCF_036898095.1 Palaemon carinicauda
ATATGTTCATATATATATATATATATATATATATATATATATATATATATATATATATATATATATATATATATATATATATATATATATATATTGCATAGTTATAAACA
The DNA here is from genome assembly GCF_036898095.1 of Palaemon carinicauda. Lineage (NCBI taxonomy): Eukaryota > Metazoa > Arthropoda > Malacostraca > Decapoda > Palaemonidae > Palaemon > Palaemon carinicauda. The sequence goes on from NC_090732.1 coordinate 154,291,473, forward strand.
CGGATAGTTAGCATCTCAGTAACTAAAATCGTTTGAATAACGTATTATTTTTTTTACTTTATTGTGGTGCTTAACTCAAAAAAAAAAAAAAAAAATAAAAAAAAAAATAAATGATTTCACAAAAGTACGATGTGAATTTCAAGTGAACCAGAAGGCTTAATTACACCTATCATTGCTTACATGTAAAAATGGAAAAAATTTACTTTTAATTACATTCGTTATTTCTTATAGATCTTTAAACACAAATTTACAATAAGTGATAAAACATGTTGATCTAAAAAAAAGAAAAATTGCACTTTCTTGATACGTCGCTCACTTCCATGAAAAGAGAAATGGCAGGAATGATTCATTGCCATGGTCACAGTTGATCTGCTTTGACAGTTGGTGAGTGCCACTGGAAGTGCCAATCAATGCAACAAGAGCTGAACATTTCACTGTCTCTCTCCCATACACTGAATACAAGTTTTGATCTTGTTCTACTCAAAAAAGGTCCGTTTAGAATTAACCTAACTATTACGAAATTATCTTTAGCTGAAAAGAATGAAAGAATGAAGTTGGAAAAAATATCGGTAGGAGTTCTGGCATAGTAAACAAAGTTGTTACTGCATGAAGTTATATCAAAATATACATTTCTTTAAGATTTGACATAAGGTATTTTTCATATAATATAATTCAACTTTTGAAAATATAAGAACACAAAGATAAAAATTGTCTCAAATGTCAGTAACTGCGTTTAAAATGCTATTTGTTCCTATGCGACATACAAACTTCAATAATGGACTCGGGTTTGTATAGCTAGGCAAAATACAATTACTTTTAAATTTGGATATGTTAAGAATTTGGACCTTGTAGTTTGGAAAGGTTAAGGGGAATCTGAAATGTAATGTAACCAATTCGCCAAACGTTTGCTTTAATATTTCGCCAAATGAAAAATAGGTCTGTCGACCACTGGAAAAAAAATACCGGATTCATTTCTCGGCCAGAACTATTTTTGCTATACTTTAGTATGAATATCATTTGATGTTAGGTTACTGCGTCGTTTCTAAAAACTATGTCGTATTTATGAGCTCCTGGAAACATTTATACATTCTTACTTATCAAGAGGAGACTCTATACAGTAAGACGAAAACAGTAATTTGTTTACACGAGCTGCTTCTTGTTGCAATGTTTTATTTCTTAATTACTAAATCTGAAGGTATGGAAACAAAATTCCTATTATGCTATCTATGCTTTTTTAGTAACTGGCTAACAAAAAGTTTTCACACAGACTACAGTAAAAAAAAAAAAAAAAAACCCTCTAAAACCAGAATATGATATTTCAATTCTTTTAGGAAACCCCTGGCTACTCAATTAGCATGGCATCCCCTTCATGGCAGAAATATAAGTTGAAATTATCTTGTATAATATCATGGGCATTATATATCAATGCTAATTGAAGGTATCGTAAGTTCAGCAGCATAGTCTTATAACTAAATTTGCCTTTCAAAGTGTCATGTATTTGACAACACAATTAATAGAATTGAGAATTTATCAGTTAATACACCCTCTTGGGAGTTCATATAACCTTTTTAATTAAAGTATGTTTTCTGTTTAATAATGGTGCTTCTCTTTAAAATATAATTACTTTTTCCATTACAAATTATCGAGGTTATAAATAAAGATTATAAAGATAATGTGATCACGACAAACGAAAACGGTACTCGAGCAGTCGTGTCATTTGTTAATGTGTGGAAGCGCTCTGTGTCATCTCGTGATCATGACGTCAATCGTCATAAAATGAAGTCACGGCCAATTAACCAGAAAGGAAGCGCCACGTGCATTATCGTGATTAGCTAATTGGTTTCGAGTGACGTAATTGGTTGATTTTGAGAATTGCGCGGTCTATGAAATCCCGTCGGTATTGGTGAGGAGAGGATGGGCGCTTAAAGAGAGGGGTAGGGGGTTAGGCCGCAACAGGATAGTTAACGCATCTCTCTCTCTCTCTCTCTCTCTCTCTCTCTCTTCTCCCTCCTCTCTCTCTCTCTCTCTCTCTCTCTCTCTCTCTCTCTCTCTCTATCGCAACAGGATAGTTAACGCATCTCTCTCTCTCTCTCTCTCTCTCTCTCTCTCTCTCTCTCTCTCTCTATCGCAACAGGATAGTTAACGCATCTCTCTCTCTCTCTCTCTCTCTATCGCAACAGGATAGTTAACGCATCTCTCTCTCTCTCTCTCTCTCTCTCTCTCTCTCTCTCTCCTCCTCTCTCTCTCTCCTCTCTCTCCCTCTATCGCAACAGGATAGTTAACGCATCTCTCTCTCTCTCCCCTCCTCTCTCTCTCTCTCTCTCTCTCTCTCTCTCTCTCTCTCTCTCTCTCTCTCATCGCAACAGGATAGTTAACGCATCTCTCTCTCTCTCTCTCTCTCTCTCTCTCTCTCTCTCTCTCTCTCTCTCTCTCTCTCTCTCTCTCTCTACAAGTTTTACAGCCTTCAATACTTCTTCACAGGGGATGATCACTGCCTCTTTAAATTCAACACATAAAAGAACCTTTACATGTTACTGATCAAAGCTTAATGTGCGTATCAACTCGATGGCTAAATATATGCATAATGAAAAGAAATTTAAGAACACACTAAACACTTAACAAATTCTTAATTGGAAAAAGTATAATAAGCCAAAGAGCATTGCAAATAATTCAGTTCTAATTCTTCAGTTTTTCTACTAAATTATAATGTTCTTCATCCATCACTTTCCCATTAAAAACTCCAACATAAATGGCTATAAATTTACTCTTGAAGGAAGTAGAATCAAAGTGTTCACTGAGGTACACATCAGATTGTCGAATTCCATAATAATTTTGATACACTAAAATTAATTTACATATCAGGATTGGTCTTTACATGGGACCTAATTCCAAAGTCTGCAAAAGCGTTGAAATATATGTACGAAAAATGTAAAAAAATATGAGATATCTATATATAATGAATACGGTATAGAATAATGAACTGATATAATAAATGTACTAACACAATATATCATTATTATTATTATTATTATTATTATTATTATTATTATTATTAGTTTATTATTATTATTACAAGCTAAGCTACAACCCTAGTTGGAAAAGCAAGATGCTATAAGCCCAAGGGCTCTAACAGGGAAAAATAACCTAGTGAGGAAAGGAAACAAGGACATGAAAAATTACAAGAGAAGTAATAAACAATCAAAATAAGATATACTATGAACAGTAACAACATTAAATTAGATCTTTCCTATATAAACTATAAAAACTTCAAAAAACAGGAGGAAGAAAAATGAGATAAAACGGCGTGCCCGAGTGTACCCTCAAGCAGGATAACTCGATTCTAAGACAGAGGCTATGCCATTACCCAACACTAGAGAACAATGGTTTGATTTTGGAGTGTCCTCCTAAAAGAGCTGCCTACCGTAGCTAAAGAGTCTCTTCTACCCTCACCAAGGGGAAATTACACACTGAACAATTACAATCCAGTAGTTATCCCCTTGAGAGAAGAAAGAGAAGAATTGTTTGTTAATTTTACTGTTATCAGGTGTACGAGGACAGAGGAGAATGTGGAAAGAATAGGCCAAAGTATTCGGTGTATGTGTTGGCAAAGACAAAATGAGCCGTATCCAGAGATTTGGTTCCAATGTAGTAATGTCCGGCCAGTCAAAGGACCCAATAAATCTCTAGCAGTAGTATCTCAACGGCCGGCTTATGCCCCGGCCAGCCTAGAATTCCCTGTGATCTGAGTCCAGAATGGTTCAACGTAATGCTGATAAACATATTTGAGAGTTAATGAAGAATTTGCAAACACAAACAAAGAATGAGAGGAAATCCTTATTCTAGCATATAGTAAATTGCAGCATACAATTATTAAAGCAGATGATAATGTCTTATCTAAAAAAATGTATGATTCTAAACAGAAGTGAATGACTAATGGATGTTAAATAATATTCGTTTTCCCTAGTTTCTAGGGTTGCTAAAATATCACTGCTGTCACAGGAGAACGTTTATACTTATGTTACATTGAAGGTCTTGAAAGAGATGACCATGTCTTTTGGCAAGACATTTCGGGGAAAAATCAAGTCCATTTATAATGCTACTTTGATGTTCTTAGAACGAATTCTTATATTCAAGAATTCGTAATTATTTTTCAACTGAAAGAGCAATTTTGACCAAAGTAACAAAAATATGACATTAGTAAAATTTACTCCAAAAAGGTTTCCATCACAGAAAGGAAAATTTTGCTCGTATCAACACAGGTGGTCTAACAAAATAAATAGTAAAATTACTATAAATTAATATTGCACTTTATATCCAAGTATTAACTCCTATCCCTGAAAGGGAGATGCCTTAACTGGTATTGCAAGAGAAGCTCCAACCTCAATTGGAAAAGGAAAATGATACGAGCCTAGAAGGCCCAATAGGAAAAGCAGTCATTGCAAAAGAAATAAAAAATATATTGTGTGCATTTAACTTTTCAAAATCTAATTCATTAGATACAATTTGTAGATCTTTAATATTTTCTATGGATTTCAAACACGTTTCTAGTGGGCGACTACATATATAGGTATGTGTTTTTCACCTAATATTAACGAAATTTTTTTAGATAAATGAAAAATATATTTCTGATACCCTCGAACTCATGAGTTCATCTCCTGACATATTTTTTAATATCTCATTGATTGAACACCTTAGCCGTGAACTCTCACGAGTCTTTATGACCCAATTTAATTTCAAAATAATTCATATAATACTATTATGTCACTCAGAGCTTTCGTTGTAAGATTTTCACAATTTTTTCCTTATCAATTACTGTCAAGTAACAAGGAGGAGTGAAGTTTGAATGTCTACTTGCTTTATATGTATAAGGTCATGGGAGTTTCTTTATAATAAAATACAAACATACATGTCTGTTAAAATACATATGTATAGATAATATAAAAAAAAATCAATACATATGATGAAGGTCACGAGGTCTTTGTAATATAATCTTCCAAACAGACAAGTTATTCATATCCTGATATACAAAAGTCAACTGTATAACTTTAAATTTCGACTAGAAATCGAGGAAATAAAGAATAAAGAACCTCAATTTTGATGGAAGCAAGTTCCTTTAAGCTAGAATAACATGAGTCTAATTATGCATATCCTTTTACATTCTTCATAAACAATAAAATACTTCATGAAAATTTTTTGGGGAAAAATAAGAGAATTATTCCTAGTTAATTGGGAGGATCCATGGCCTGACTGAGCCCCTCCCCTATACAGTTACGCCCTCGGAAAAAGAAACGAGACCAAAGCATAAAGGTAGAGGGTCATATGATTGGTGAAAATGGCAAGATGGAACGAGAGGGGGGATACATAAGGGGAAACATGAACTGCCAGGGAGGTTCGCAAATGCTTACAGAGACGAGGGGAAGGGAAAAAATCCACCGAGAATGGGGGTTCAACAGAAAAAGGGAAAGGGCCACAAGTGATTTATACGAAGGAAGAAACGAGGGAAAAGATTAAAAAACACTGAAAAGGAATAGGGAAATGCTACATAATGACAAGAAGATAAGGATGTAGATGTGTAGAAAACAGAAAAAATATAAAACAGGCGCTAACTTAGGAAAGGGAAAGGGTAGAACAGAACTGAGGAATAGACTACATATGAAGTGAAGAAAAAAAAAGACAGAGGGAATGAAAGCGAGGGGCTTATAAAGAAGCAAAGACGTAGAAGAAGAAACTATATAGAAGGTTGAAGCTAAAGATTGAGAACAAAAAGAAGCATTAAACAAGGAGGATGAAAAAAGAAAGGGTGAAGAAAGAGAAGGGAATTCAAGAAAAATGTCAACCCGAGAATAAACGAGAAGACGAAGCTACTATGAGGCGGTGGAGCCGATGTTTACGATCTCCGGCAATGACAAAATGTCCTGATCAAGGAAGGGTCCGACGAAGGCCACATTCTAATGATTGGGAATTTCAATCTCCTAAGCCTCCTTTTGTAAAAGTTGACATCGAAGAAACGTTTCTTGGAAATGCGTGATGTGACGATATGGGGATTTTTAACTTTGTTATAATTACTGAAACAGTAATATCCATCGACTTGATCACTGCTATAGTTGTACACATGAAAATACTGTACTATTTGAAAAAAAAAGGCAGACATCAAATTTCAGGACGATGTTTACTTAATCGATGTACTTTAATATGACGGGATCAAAAGGTGGAATCTGAAGGAATTTCACAGGGCACCATTGTCGCATTATGCCTGGCTATCACTACACTAAACCACAATAACAGCTTCGTTTGAGAGGCAGAATTTCATAAACACCCTAGAAGCCAGAATTGTATTTGGATAAGGATGCAAAATGTAATGACCTCTGATCATTTCTAGAGGGATATGAGTTACAGCCCCATGAATTCTAATATCATAAGTGTATTAAATCAAGCTAAATTGTACTAATTTGCTTCGAAAGTTGTTAGGGTAAGTAACCTTGCTACCTTCTAATTGCAAAATAATTTAAGCAAAACCAAGCAAATTATGTTCAAGTCACAGATCTTTTTAGGAAAAAATACATCTGTATCATGGTATTAATTTTACATATACCAACGATAGTTAAGTATTCTTAAAGTTCATAATTGTATTTGGAACCGCACTTACAAACAACTGGTTCTTCATGAGGCATGATGAATATTCTACAAAATTTCGTGTAAGCGTTATAGATGCTAATCAAAACAATTAATTCTCATCAAATATTCCCCTTTTGATCCGTTTTTTTTCTAAATATACAGTATATCTAAGAATGATGGATGCATCATATGAGCATCAAGACCCTACGCAACTATATTACACAAACTTGATTAAATGAAGTTTAAAGAACTTTATCAATTTGCAACGACAATCGAAGAGAACAACTTTTTTTATCTATCATCATTCAAAACACGTATCGGCTTACAAAGGGGAACGCCACGCCCTGTAAGGAATCATATAGCAACCTATAGAGGACAGGAAAGAATAGGCCTACATCGAAGCCAGTAGGCTATACATCAACATTTAATAGACAGCCATGATAGGATACCATCCCTAAAAGAGTTGGTTAGGGGACGCTTTGAGTTCACCAAGTAGTACACATCTCTAACCCTACAGCAATAGTATTATACAGGGTGTCTCAAAAAAATGTACTCACTCTTTGAATGACGAGAAAACCTTTATTTATGAACATAGAGCGAAATGAAATAGCATCGAATACATGAGACAAATGTTCAAATTGATGACTATTATAAATGTACTCAGTCTTTTTTTGTGTTGCAGATATCCTGAATTACTGAAGCTATGGCAGGAAATCAACTTAGTTTCGAAGAAACTTTCTTTCTTCGAAACTAAGTTGATTTCCTGCCATAGCTT
>NC_090732.1:154301362-154323862 GCF_036898095.1 Palaemon carinicauda
AGGGTGTCTTGACCTCTGATGCATAGGGTTGAGAAGAGTATTGTCCACTGTGTCAGCTTTCCACAGGCCCCCGGATAAGTTCATTGTGTTTGACTGATTTATGATGGCTGATTTCAGGATCTTCCTTCTGTGTGGACAGGTCCTCTTAAAAAGCAAAGATGACTCACTCCAGTAAATCTGGTGCCCTAAATCTCCAAGATGAACGAGAAATATATATATATATATATATATATATATATATATATATATATATATATATATATATATATATATATATATATATATATATATACTACGCTAGTATACCCGAGCCGTCTAAAATAACGTGACGTCTAAATATTCAGATAAGACACGCACACACATTCAACCCTTCCCACCCCTTTCTCTTTTATAACTATAACCTACTGGTTCGGCAATTTGCGGGGGAATGTGATTTCCTAGTGTACCTTTCTGGGTACCCCTTTTTACCAGGGCGTGACTACTCCCTCTCCCCATGAGTGTGACAGGAAAGAAATATATATATATATATATATATATATATATATATATATATATATATATATATATATATATATATATCCACATACTTGGTCTTTATTATATAAGGAAGGTTTGTGTGTATACAAGTATACTGTATGAATATGCGTGTGTAATGTTCATGGATATGTGATATTTGAGATAAAAATGCACAAACAATTTCATGAAATGACACATTTTCAGACAAAATTCTCCCTCGGATGAATAACCCCACACTGAAGGGGGACATCCTACTCGCACGATTCCCGCCTCGAAAGCTTTCTGCTCTAATTCTCGAGTTCTCTCAAAGCTCCTCCTTCAATTACTGCAGCAGTTGTGAAATAAGATTCAGATTTCCAAATGTGAAGACATCACTGCTTCTAGTTACAGCATTCGTCAGAGGATTTTGAAGTCATGCGAGCATCTACTTTGTTGGTTTTCGTAGGATAATTGTATCCCATTGCAGATCCTGCCATACACACAAGGTTTGGTGCATATATTAGTAATCTGGACACTTGTCACACAAAGGCGTCACTCACTCAAGCTATGTCACTAATATTTCAAACTAAAAACAAAAGGTCGAATACTACAGATGGAATTCAATGAAAATTGACGGAGAGATAAAATATCAATGCAACTGTGACGGGCCGAGTAAGGGTGGAGAGGCGGGAGGAGCGAGTCACTCCGGGGTCACCAATGTGACGGCGCCGAGTGAGGGTGTGAACTCAAAGGCAGGTTGGAAACGACTGAGTTATATATTAAGGAACACTTCTTTATATACAAAACGGCAAGGCAACAGGACATGGCATGTTCGAGAGACAGACAAAGTTCAGAGCAAAACAGCAGACATGAATTTTCATGTTCGTTTGAGTGCGAGGGAAGAGCGAAGATACAAGCATATTATTTACAAAAGGAATTATGTACAATTGTGTGACACACGGTTGGTACACAACCTCTGTTACGGTAAGAAAAGTTGTGGGATGACATAATAATGTAAAGTTAAATACATACAATCTGGCATTACAACCTTGTCTTCACAGACGAAATACATATATTACTTCAGTTCACATTGGTTTTTTACTGTGTCAGAAAATCCTGTAACGCTTTCCAGTGTAATTCATTCATCAAAAGTTGACTTATATTCTTCTGCTCTTCACGAAGTCGAGTAAAACTTTGGTCAGAATCTAAATAATAACACCATATGAATTTCAGCTGAATATCCAGAACTATAAGATTAATCAAGGAAAAGGACTAAATAAATGTTAAGGGAATATTACACACGCATATTCATATACTTGTATACACACAAATCTACCCTATATAATAAAGACCAAGTATCTGATATATATATATATATATATATATATATATATATATATATATATATATATATATATATATACATATATATATATATATATATATATATATATATATATATACTGTATATATATACATGTATATATATACATATATACACACACACATATATATATATATATATATTATATATATACTGTATATATATACATGCATATATAAATATATATATATATATATATATATATATATATATATATATATATACATATACATATATATATATATATATATATATATATATATATATATATATATATATATATATATATATATATATATATATATATATATATATATATATATATACACACACACATATATATATACATATATATATATATATATATATATATATATATATATATATATATATATATATAGAGAGAGAGAGAGAGAGAGAGAGAGAGAGAGAGAGAGAGAGAGAGAGAGAGAGAGAGAGAGAGAGAGAGAGAGAGAGAGAGAGAGAGACAAGAAATAATGATGATTCTTGCAATTGAGATGAGAAATATAATGTAGTCTTCTTAAGAATTCCTCAAATGTTTTTACTCAGAATATAGACAAGAAAAGTCTACAGACAAATATAAGTTCGCGAATCTCTCAGATTTCCCATTGTTTAAAGATAACATTTGAACGTACGTTTAGCCTCACTGATGAAAGAGCGATATTGTGTTGCTTTCAAGCTGTTTTCACGAGTCACTTTTAAACTCTATAAATGAATCAAAGGAACTATAAATTCGAACTAGGCTTCTGTTCCGGGGTCGTGAATAGCTAAGCGGTGCCGATATCTAAATGCCAGATGTATTCCGTCAATAAGATTTAAAGCAATTCAATGGTAACAAGGCACAAGAGTTTCCTCAAAGCACAAGTCTGCTTTTATTTCCTTTCAATGAGGGAGCAACATTGGATTTATATTTGTGGAAGGCAGCTTCGGCGACAGGATCCCTCTGCCTCCGAATATCAAAAAGTTGAATAGGCATATTGGAAGTTTTTCAAGAGGTTTGAAGTTGATCAGTTCCGATTTACCACCTAGTATGACCCAAAAAATATTCTTCCGAGTAATTTCAGAATTAATATTGATGGTTTAGACTATTCAGATAAATACAATATACAATATGATGCATTTGACATTCTAACTAAATTATGAAAAATCTATAAAACCGTATTTTATAAAATACAAGCCACCAATGACCCTTCGTATACTTCCTAACTACTTGTCCTTGCTGAGGATCTTTGTGTCTGCTCTGGTCTTCTCGTTATGTGCGCATTGAATATACCCGCATACAGTGGACAGATCGTGACAAAGTATGTAATATGACAACCTTCTCCTCTTACTCTACGAAGTGACTAATTAATTACTGAATGAAAATTAAAATTGAACGGAGCTTGTATTTACAAATCAGGCACTTAACGAGAATTGGCCTTTGCAAAATCTGGTCTATTTGTTGGAATAAATCTCTGAGAATGTCCTGCTCAATGATCACCATATAACTGAGCCCATCATGAAATGCTGTACTCTGTTTTAATAAGCATCATTTTACTAGATGAACGTTTTACAGAACAGTTTGTGATCCATTGGGCTTATACTATCTTGCTTTTCCAACTAGGGTTGTAGCTTGGCTAGTAATAATAATAATAATAATAATAATAATAATAATAATAATAATAATAATAATAATAATAAGCAATAAATTCATTAGAATCGTATACGCACTTATCTTGTTTGAAAAGGAAACATTTCCCTCCTTTTCTCATCTTCATCTTCGGAAACTGAACGATGAAAGCTGTAAACCGTATGTTCTGCACCATTTATTTGATTCCCATCACTCTTGTACACAGCAATCTGTTTTGCTGCAACTACAGTATATCAATTTCATGAAAGATCAGTTATTCCATTGTTAACAAGAAACCGAAAATGGATCAGGTATTCTCGTAAGCTTAACTTCATTGGATTAACGGTTGTTTATCCAGTGAATTCAAAAAATAATAAATTACCGCAAGAAAATCTTGAAAGCGGATTTTCGCCATAAAATCTAGATATGTGAATGCATAAGTTTCATTCATATTATAATAATAATAATAATAATAATAATAATAATAATAATAATAATAATAATAATAATAATAATAATACAAAAGAAAACACTGTTCATTATAAATGCTACTGTCTTATAGCATATTTCATCAATTCTATAAGATTTTTAATTTAGGTTATGTTTCATGAAGTAAAATCATCCCTACAGCTTTGGGGTTCTTGCTTCATGTCCTCCCCACGAGTGTGGTGGGCCAAGGATAACTACCCGCATTGCTCACTCCTAAATTCGTCGGTGGGAGGAAGGTTTGTAGGTAGGATTTCCGTTTTTTCCTTCCCTGGTGAGTTGAGGCTGGCCAACCTTAGCTCTCGTCCTAAATGTTGTGTCGGTTGAGCCTCTCGGCTTTGAAGGTTTAAATGCCGCTCATGAATGGCAGAAACAAGGGACACTAACAATGTCCTAGCTAGCAGGATAATACCCCTGGAGACTGATTGGCGACCTAGTCCCCTCTTTACCCAACCTAGGACCAGGAAGAGCCAGGCAATAACTACCGATGACTCAGCAGGTAGACCTATAGGTTCCCCAAAACGCACCTTCCTAACCTCAAAAGGATGGTAGTATTACAGACCCTACAATAGACTGCCGGGCTTGAGCGTCACTCGAACCCCAATCCGGTTAATACCAGGCAGGGACGTTTTCAATAGGCCACCATATACAATACGTCCAGGGAGATCTGAATGTAAAGGATGGTCAGAATTATGAAAAACTTTATGCAACAGGCATAATGAACTCATTGAACAACGGTGCAAGATACTATTATCTAGATCAGGAATAAGAAATTTAATAGACCGTAAGTTTCTGTCCAACAAATTAAGATGAGAATCAGCAGCTGAAACCAGACAGGAGAACAATACTCAAAACAAGGTAGAATGAAAGAATTAAAACATTTCTTCAGAATAGATTGATCACCAAAAATCTTTTAAGACTTTCTCAATAAGCCAATATTTTGACCAAATGAAGAAGACACAGACCTTTTCCTTTCAGTGTTTGGAAAAGATTACGTAATGTAATTATTTTTTTATAGTCTCAGTTATCGGGAATAATACCACAATTTTTTTTTTAGTATGCTGAGGTTGCAGCGACCAAAGGAACTAACGAGTTTGAGCGGGACTAGAACCCTGGTCTGGCGATCACCAAATAATAATAATCAGATATGAATCTGTTATCCGATGAAACTATTCATCAAGTCACTAAAAGTGCGTACTGTTGTAGCCTATATGCGTTACAAAATCTTTTGTGATTTCTCCAGTAGTCTTGCTAGCTCACGGCAGACCATCCTAGTATGGGTAGCCCTGACTCGTACAGTTTAGTGATCATGGCAATACACAAACCGTTTCACCACGCTTAGGTATCCCCACTCAGAAAGGGAATATATATATATATATATATATATATATATATATATATATATATATATATATATATATATATATATATGTATATATATACATATATATATGTATATATATATATATATATATATGTATATATACATATATATATATATATATATATATATATATATATATATATATATATATGTATATATACATATATATATATATATATATATATATATATATATATATATATATATATGTATATATACATATATATATATATATATATATATATATATATATGCAGTATATATATATATATATATATATATATATATATATATATATATATATATATATATATTATAGCCTTCTGATTTATTTGAAATCCACAAAAAGCTTATTTATGAAATTGTATCACTCCGGTGGAAGACAAATCACAGCTGGAGGGATTTCTTAGGTCATTATTACATAGCATAGACAGATCATCATTACACACACATCCATACTCTCTCTCTCTCTCTCTCTCTCTCTCTCTCTCTCTCTCTCTCTCTCTCACACACACTTATGCACGCATGCATATATATATATATATATATATATATATATATATATATATATATATATATATATATATATATATATTTACATATATATATATATATATATATATATATATATATATATATATATATATATATACACACACCCACACGAGTTGTGAGTATATGTGTGCATAAATCTGTATTCACATATATAAAACATATATAAAAACTTCTGCAGTCTTTATTGTAAGCGTTCATAAATAAACAATTTGTACAGAGTATATAGATAGAGTATAGGGGTGGATGGGACTACAGAGTAACCTAGTACTACAGCAGATGGTTGTGAAATACGAAAAGAAAAGAATAGTTCAACTCGCCCTAAATTGAATTAACTTCTTTATTCATATATCTATAATGATTCGGGTTAAATTCTCAGCTATTCATCTTTAGAAATGGCAGAGTAACATTTGAATATCCTTGAATGCAGTGCAAACGCTACGCTTTACACCCCCCCCCCCCCCCCAGTGCGACCCTCTACCCGCGAAAACTGCCTTTCACGGTTGCACCATTAATGGCTAACAACGACGTAGCTTACGCAGGGCTCTAAGGCCACACATGCGCATGTACGAACATACATACCCTGGTGTCCATTCCCTCCAGGGTTACCAGATCCACTAGATTATCATAAATGAACCTTAAAATCATTGTTTTTTTTTCAACCTAAATTATCGTACACACTTTGAACAAGATTATTAAGGAGTAACATATATAGCTTATTTCAAGGTATTTTAGTATAATTGCTTAATCAAACACACACACACACACACATATATTGTATATACCCAAGGTATATATCGTACATCGTACCGGACCCGAAATAATCGTACATGTACGATAAATATCGTACGAATGGCAACCCTGATTCCCTCCCATCCACCAGAACAGGCTGTCATAAGTCACTTTATTGTTTATATGGGACATATCTGTTTCGATGTTGCTACTGTTATTTAATTCTATTATTATTTTTTTTTCTCATGTCGTTAATTTATTTCCTTATTTCCTTTCCTCGCTGGGCTATTTTTCCCTGTTGGAGCCATTGGGCTTATAGCATCTTGCTTTTCCAACTAGGGTTGTACAGTAGCTTGGCTAGTAATAATGATGATGACTTACAAACAAATAATGACAAATCAATAAATTTGGAAAACACATTCAAATCAAGGTGCCCTGATCCTAAGTCTAAAGTTTTGACAAAGCACTCAAAAAAAAAAAAAAAAAAAAAAAAAAAAAAAAAAAAAAAAAAAAAAACATTCTAATCATGACACTTCATACCTGAGTCTAAGCAGGATTACAATCTGGAGAGTCTCTGAAACATGGTGTCATTATTCACACCAAAAGAGGGCCAATTATCAGATATTTTTTGAAAACATTCAAATCAAGGTGTCCCATGCCTGAATCTAAGGCTGCGAGTAGAATTGCAATCTGGATAGGCTCCTAAACAAGTCATTATACACAATTATTAGTTAAGTCACAGGCTTACATGAAACCCGATTAGGCTGTCATAATCAAACGAGGAAGAGAGGTTATTAAACGTCACGAAAATCATCCTCGAGCACATGTAATAGTGCTTATACAGAACAAGATCTCACTCGCGAGCGCAGTCGTCTTCGCTCTCCCAAATTAGATTAGATAATGAGAGTCAACCATCCTCCACCAACATTAATAGGCTTAAATGAACTAAACTTGGTCGGGAGGAGAGTGATCGAGGGAGTAGTTACGGCCTACGGGAGGTGAGGAAGAAGGGAAAGGTGGGATCTACTGTAGGCTCGTGATGGCCGGCTTGCTTCCAAGACAAGGAGATCTAAAGTCCTAGGTCCAACAAGATGACCAGGAAATAGTGGGAAGCATCATAATAACCCCATTGAAATCGTAGCCGATGCCTTGAAGTTACAATGTGATTATGGATAATTATTGATGAAGGAGACTTAGTCCTTCATCAATAATTATCCATAATCACACATTCTTAAGGGGGAATTCTATATTTGTAACACTGACCATCAATCTATAGTAAATCTTTGAATTCGTTCATCTGATTAACAAACCATTCCGGATTTTGGTAATAATTTGTTTAATATCACGCGAAGCATCTGTCTACAATAAACCTTCCCTTCCTGAAATTTCTGACACCCCACACCTGATGTCAGTAACAAGATTGGCTGCGCACTTACACAAGAGGACATCAAAGCGTTTACAATTCAACTATCTTATTCAGTTTGATATGCCTGTTTATGAAACCTTTCTGAATAAGTTAAAATCACGGTAAATGATTATCTGATACGTAAATTCTAAAAGTTCTCAAGCGATGACATTGAGACAGCAGTTTTGCATCCCCACGGATCAAAGTAGCAGTTCATATGTCCACAATAATTCCAACCAACTTAACGTTCATAAAAAAAAGATCCTTCAATGACAGGGTGTATATTGCATTCCGCTGATTCTTCACCTCCCCCTCCAACTCACTGACATCTATTATCAATGTTCGATGTTGCGCATAATGTTTGTTAGAAATATTACCAAAGTGTTATCATTTTTTCCAAAACCCAAGAGTTTGTAATGCTCAACCGCTTTCTTCTATACAGGTTTCACGCAAGCATGCGGTTGGGGGAAGAGGGGGGGAGACAATACTCCTCCCCCAAGGCAAATTAGGTAAGGCAAGGCAAATTTTATTCTATCGACCCCTTCCGGAGTATGAGAATTACAAAATTACACAGATATATATATTTTACACAAAAACTACAAAAAGAAGAGACCAATAGATTACAACCCTCTTGAGCTAAGTCAGCAATTTTTTCTTGTCTCTGGGAAAACATACTGTTTTGGACATGGAGTTCACATGTATGTTTGCATTACAAATGTATATGAGGATTCGCTGATCACTGCCGGCCTTGTTAAATACAAAACAAGGGAAACGTGAACAACTTTTGTCTTGTTAATGGTAAAAGTTTTAACCAAAAGTTCTACCAACTCGTGAGTTCTTTCCAGCCCCGCCACAGGAGGCAAACGTTTATTTCTGTTTCCCTTATTTGGAATCAACTTGGCTACCGGTGATCAGCGATTAAAAAAAAAAGGTTGTGAGGGTTTAGAGAAACACGTTCTTCTCACCATATAAATACATTTGCAACTGGCAATATGTGGCCAGTCAACTTTCTTTAACAATAAAAAGCAAGTGTCTAGCTATATACAGTATATAATATATATATATATATATATATATATATATATATATATATATATATATATATATATATATATATATATATACACGTGTGCGTATGTATGTGTGTGCGTGTGTACCTACATACGTTTCCAGTCATGCTCAGCGGCATATTCAAACGTATAACTACTCTGTCTGTTCCCGTCCCTTGGGTTAGGGGGAAAGGAATAGTCATACCCTGGTGAGAGGGGTTGTAGTTAGGAAAAGGGAGGGGTGGGAATTGTTGAATCTGTGTGCGCGCGTGTGTGCATATCTATTTAAATATTTAGCTGTCATTTTTTACGATCTCATACACTATTATATATATATATATATATATATATATATATATATATATATATATATATATATGTGTGTGTGTGTGTGTGTGTGTGTATGTATGTATATAAGTAAAAACGACAAGGGTTAACATGTGATAAGCATAAAATAAGCATCAAGCTAGTAAATAATGCATGAATAAATTTGGTTAAACAACTTCAGTCTCATTGACTTAACCACTCATAATAAATAGAAAAAACACAGCCACATCATATCAATAGGAATCATTGGATCCCGATGAGAACAGTTTATTAATGGCCTCAGATAAGTCAGATTGGAGAAAAGCGGTTATTAAAGGGTTGGTAGAAAACAAGCAAGAACGAATATTGCAAGTGTTATCTTCTGCGCTTGTAATGATCGTTGTTTCTAGGACATTTCTCAAGATAGAATAATTAATTTGAATGTTATGTACAGAGGTAAGCCACTTGACACCCAGATCATCATTTGTACATCTTTTTGAAACTATATTTTTATATCCTTTGGTTCTCCTACGTACAGTATAGTTTTGAACAAATGGGAGAGATAAGAAAAAAAAATATACATTCTGAGCACCGCCATAGAAATTATAATAACATAACACCCAATATCCCGCGCTCAGAAAAGTATAAGTTTATATGCGTCAAACATCTAAAGGCCCATATATAAAACCAGAGAGCATGAAAATTAAATTTCAAAGTAGTATACAAATAATGCCTCAGCTTTCCAATGGTTCAGCTCTGATGAAAGGATTAATGGAGACAAGCATCCATGTTTATTGACTACATCATACATACATACATATACCAAAGGCACTTCCCCCAATTTTGGGGGGTAGCCGACATCAACAAGAAACAAAACAAAAAAGGGGACCTCTACTCTCTACGTTCCTCCAGCCTAACCAGGGACTCAGCCGAGTTCAGCTGGTACTGCTAGGGTGCCACAGCCCAACCTCCCACATTTCCACTACATAGAAACATATATTAGAAACGATGTTAAATCCCAGTACAAAAGAGCAAAAATTGGATGTTAGCTCTATTTCAGGCTTTTGGATTTATGAATTTGGGTCATAAAATCCAATGTTGGAGTTTGTGAGGCCATTGAGCTCTCAAGTGCAACTGGGGTAAAACTCAACATTCGAACTATGTAGCAAAAGTTAGAATGGACTGGACTATAGGCAGGACGAAAAGAATCGGGGATGGAAGTAAAGTAGAAGGATATAGTCGGGTTCACGGTGTAATTTCACCAGACTTTTGTGGAGTGTCAAAACTATACATTTAGGGAACTTTATTGTATAAGCAATAAAAAAAAAAACAATGCTTCCATTTGCCCAGATAATAATATGGCCAGCTTCTTGGATTTGATACAAGGGCTGCCGTAAACTAGGTTTTCATTAATATCTCAGCTTATAAATAACCTACAAGTATGATTTTGACATTTAAACCATCATTTTCAGGGCCAAGGAATCCAATAGCATCAAAGTAAATATAAGCTAATTTCGATCATAACTTTATTTGACCGAAATATTCCGTTTTACTGAATATTTTAACTTTGTGTTTGATGTTGTTTTTTTTCTTTTAAGCAAGAGACGGAGGATTCAGGAATCCAGTTTTTTTTTTCAGATTTCCAAACGAAAACTAATCAAGTAAAAGATGGTTAATTTCATGTCTTCGTGCTGATAAATTTAATCCCAATAATACAGTCATTTGTTCAACCCACTTTACTTCAGTTTTGTCATTAATGAAAAACAGTTGAAAATTTTTTTTTTTTCGGCACAAAAGAGGCTAGTCGTAATATCTTTCGATTAATTGAACACTACAAAGCGTCAAACTTACGATAAAGGAAAAGATAGGTTACATAAACCTCAACGAAATGTTCTGCTAATCATGCTGAAGGGCATGATTGGAAAATGAAGAAAACCCATCTTTTATGATTTTGACAAATCACGTTATTAAATAGGACTTATGGAGGCTACCCAGTAGATGCAACAGTTCACGATCAAGGACAAAAGAATCTTAAACTATGGAAGACTTTTCGAATAGACCCAAATGGAATAAAAAAGTTTCAATAAAAAAAGATCCATGTCATGATCGGGAAAAATGCGTTGTAAATTTGCATAACTAGCAACATATTTAAAAATGTAGATTTACATCTCAAATCCAAGAGTGTCAAGACACAAAGCACCCCATAGGATATTGTTAGTTCGACAGCTGATCCAAATATATGTCGTCTGAAGTTTTATTTTCTCAGATTTAAGTTTTATGAGAGATGTATTCAAAGTCATTCATGGTGAACCTCTTAGGGAGGGGAAACACTGCATAAAAATGCTTGCTTATGAAAAAAAAAAAAAAAAAAAAAAAAGAAAAAAAAAAAAAAAAACAGGTGCGGATGTTCCCAGCGTAGTAAATTCAGTTTTTGCAAAACTTCGTGACTTCTTCAGGATGAGATAAATACAAGAAAATCGAGATAGATAAAGAGTAAAACCTTCGATGAAATGATAAAACATAATTATGAAGTAGATTTTTTAACTTGTTTCACGAAATATATTTATATTGAATAAATTTTTCATGTTATTTACTGATGGATTTTGTGTTTAAATATCCCTTTTGTGAAGAAACAACTGCCAAAAAGGAAACTGGCATCCAGCATTGTATATATGGCAACACTTGTTCTTTCGCCTGATGTCATAGGCAAACCGCTCTTATTTTTGGTAAACAAGTCCACAGACATAACATAGCTCGACCATGGTTGCCAATAACCAGAGGCTACAACAAGCCGTATAGACAGAGGAATGAGATATGCATTTTAAATAGGTTGTTGAATCTGGGCAAAATACACAAATTTCAACCGGCCCCTTCTCTCTCTCTCTCTCTCTCTCTCTCTCTCTCTCTCTCTCTCTCTCTCTCTCTCTCTCTCTCTCTCTCTCTCTCTCTCTCTCTCTCTATCATTTTTTTAAAAAAGGTCTTCTATAATGAAGTCGCGGGAACAATCAAACCATAACCAGCTGTTAAAAAGCATTCGAATTTGAGATACTCTTCTCAGTACATTAAAACATTGTGTTTCCTTTCCTTCATCCCCAAAATGCGTATCATCTTGAGAGAGAGAGAGAGAGAGAGAGAGAGAGAGAGAGAGAGAGAGAGAGAGAGAGAGAGGAGAGAGATGTAAATGTACTTCACGAATGCACAAGAACCCTCTTGGGAATTGATGTGGAATATGTGTTTTAAAAGTAATATCTCACCAACCGTGACATCAAAGAAATTAGCCTTGATAACAAAAAGCGTAATTGCTTGACCCTGAATCCATTACTGAATTAACCGCCATAACAACTATGCTCTTTTATGACAAGCTTTCAGTATATAGAATCTTTTTAAAAAAGGAAAAAGTAACCAAAAAGTCCCTACATAATAAAAATAAATAACGCAGATATTATAAACAGCTGCTATTGAATACATACATATACACACACACATATATATATTATATATATATATATATATATATATATATATATATATATATATATATATATATATATATATATATATATATATATACATACGAATATATATGTATATATACACATATACATATAAACATACATACATACATACATATATATATATATATATATATATATATATATATTATATATATATATATATACATACATATACACACACACATATATAAATATATATATATATATATATATATATATATATATATATATATATATATATATATATATATATATATATATGTATATATATATGTATATATATAATGTGTGTGCGTGCGTGTGTGTAAGTGTGTGTATATATATATATATATATATATATATATATATATATATATTATATATATATATATATATATATAATGTGTGTGCGTGCGTGTGTGTGTAAGTGTATATATATACTGTATATATATATATATATATATATATATATATATATATATATATATATATATATATATATATATATATATATATATATTTAACAATTGACCATATCCATGTAATCAACTACGTAATGGAAAAGTCAAACAGCATGATAAACCACTATGCATGGTTTTATACACTATAAGAAAGCTTTTGATTCAGTCAAAACTTTAGCAGTAAAGAAAGCACTTCAAAGACAAGGATTAGATTGATGCTCATGTTAGAACATTTGAAAATATCTATACAGAAAGTACAACAATCCTAAACCTACACAAATGTTGTGAAAAAATTCCGATTGAGAAAGGAGTTAGACTGGGATACCCAACCTTTTCCTTACTTATTCACAGCGTGCCTAGAAGTAGCTTTTAATCAGTTTGATTAGGAAAATAAAGGAATTTACATTAATGGGGAATACCTTAACAATTTAAGATTTGCAGATGACATAGTTCTATTTCGTGAATTGTAGGAGGAATTGCAAAAGGTGATATATGATTTGAATAGAGAAAGCAAAAATGTAGGATCTGAAAATGAATATAAGTATCATATTTAGAACTACAATAACTATACGCCAGGAAATAGAAGAATGTGAATGGATTTAAATTGAATTGAATATAAAATTTGGGCCTTCAGGGGCATCAAAGGCCATTCAGCGGTATATAATGCAAATTAATCAATCATACTCGTACAATCACACCCTTTGGTATCATTTAACCCATAAAAGCAATCACACTACATTCATACAATAACATCTAAATGTGATTTAAGAAGGGATTAAAAGGATCATATGAATAAATTAAATAAATGAATTAAAGCTCATGATATAACCTAATACTCTGTATAAATCTTTTCCAGTTCAGGTTATTACAATTATATCGCAGTATATCTCTTAAAGGTTTGTCCAGGAGTAATTGCTTAAAGCAGTAGTTTACAGTCGCCTCTCAAGGTTCATAGTTTGTAAGTATCCATTTGGTTTCAACCACTTTTTAGGTAATGTAAAAGTTACTGCATACCCTACACATAATAGTATCCATCATATACACCGATAAACTTTATTATTTTACACGCATATTAAAAAATAAATACAAATACTTGACAAAATTATGCAAATTTCAACTGGCACAACAGTACTTCAGCAACTAAGGCAAAATAACTTCCGGACGCGTGTATTGATTCCCATTTGAATAAAGTCTATGGAGATTAATCTTCATATTTCATTACATTACACACCACTAATATTTAATTTGCTGCCTCTTCACAATACAACCCCGAACTTTGTTTCTTCATTGCATTAAAAACATTGCTAACCATTTTCTACCTCCGTTACAGTATCTCGTTATCTACTTCTTCAAACCTTTTACAATTTTATTACATATTTTGATTCTTCCATTTGGTAAATTCTTATTTTTTTTTTTCCAGGAAATTACTATCAGTTTTAATCATCAACTTTCATTATTATCATCTGTATTTTCCGAAATGCTAAAGTTGATTCATTGAAACATACTGCTACATGTTGAGATTCTCTATTAAATGATGTTAACACCAGCTTTGTTTCTTGGGTAGAATAAAATATAATTCATCTTGCAAAAGAGGCAAAAGAAGAGTTGAGGAAAATCCTACATGTTATACTTTACATAATCAAGGGCAAATAAAAGGTATAAAAACAATAAGTCCTGGAGCAAAATATGGCAAAAGAGAAGTACAAATTCTGCTTGAAAATTATTCAGCGTAGTCAATTTTGAGTTTTTGAATAATGGATTTTCTTTCACTTGAACGTTGAAGGGAAATGCAGTTACATAATAAACCTTTTAAACGGGGCCGAATGCCCCGGACCAATTAGAAATAATATATATATATATATATATATATATATATATATATATATATATATATATATATATATATATATATTATATATATATATATGAGAGAGAGAGAGAGAGAGAGAGAGAGAGAGAGAGAGAGAGAGAGAGAGAGAGAGAGAGAGAGAGAGAGAGAGAAACTAAACGGGAAACAAAATGATACTTGAGGTATATTTGCTTATAATTACAGTTCAAAATTTGTATTTCTCAACTGCACCGGTACTAATTTCTAAAAGGGACTAATAATTTCTTATGCGGAAATAGAAAAAAAAAAGAGACCTAGTCATTGAAACCTGAAATAATACCAATGAATCCAAGGGTGTAAATTGTTAGCATCATTCTTGGTCGATTGACTTTTGAAATGAAGCACCACTTGTTCTGGTCAATGTCTGCATGGCTAATCATCGCCGAATGAATGTAGCTTACACAAACCTCGCCACAAGCTGTTTCAGCCATTACGAGTCAAATGGAAGGGCAGAGGCACAAGAAGCGATTGGCATTTGCGGATTTGGGAAATACAGCCCAGGGATTGGGTCTCATGGGGCCTGTGAGGTCATTCAGCCGGAACAGGACGATTTGGCGCCGACTCTTTGGCGCTGACGATTTAGCACCGCCATTTTGGCGATAGACAGTTTGGCACTCATTGTTTTGGCGATGAGCTGTTTTAAAGGTTTTTTAAAGGTCGCTCATGAATGGCAGAGGCAAGGGACAGTGACATTACCCTAGCAATCAGGACAATGCCCTAGAGACTGACCATATTACATATGATCAGCGCCCAAGCCTCCTCTCCATCCAAGCTAGGACCAGGGAGGGCCAGGCAGTGGCTGCTGATGACTCAGCGGATAGACCTATAGGATCCCCCAAACCCCCCACCCCTAGCTCACAAGGATGGTAAGGTTGCAGACACTAATGGCACTAACGAGTCCGAGCGGGACTCGAACCCCCGACTGGCAAACACCAGGCAGAGACGTTACCAATCAAACTTAAGGACCATCCGGAAATTTTCAATCTGGCGCCTAATGGGCTAGCGCCAAAACAACGAGCGCCAAAACCATTTAGCGCCAAAACGGCGGCGCCAAATTATCATCGCCAAAAGAGCGGCGCCAAAACGTACTGGACTCCATTCAGCACCCAATTCCATCTACGGTAAAACCCTAGAGTTACACTATGAGGTAAAAGTTAGAAGTGAATGAGATGGGATTTTGAAAATAAAGTCCACGTAGGAATGTTGCAATCGTTCAGAACTCACTATATAAGTGCAATACGAAAGGGGAACATTATATCTAATAACAGTCAAATATTGATA
The DNA here is from genome assembly GCF_036898095.1 of Palaemon carinicauda. Classification (NCBI taxonomy): domain Eukaryota; kingdom Metazoa; phylum Arthropoda; class Malacostraca; order Decapoda; family Palaemonidae; genus Palaemon; species Palaemon carinicauda. The sequence continues at coordinate 154,317,910 of NC_090732.1, forward strand.
TAGAATTGCATGATAGCAGCAAGTGCCTTCTTTTACAATACTACCCACTTGATAAAATGATTAACTTTTCATAAATCTTGATATATATACGTGTCGAAGATAGATAACCTAAATCAATCTCATCTACTGTTGTTTAACTCTTGTTTGCACTTAAACCAAAATGTCAAAGAGCAAACAACGCCCAGAGAGTTAAAACTTGAACACATGAAATTAAGATCCTTAATACCAAATAGTGGACTGCAGCAAAGCATTCGGCACCAAAAGTAGGTCTGTCTCAGTAGCCCCAAGACAAATTATCTATTATTAGGCTAAATGAAAACAAGATCATATTTTGAAACAGAGCAATTTTTTGGAATATCAGTAACAACTATGGCAAAATGTTTGTTAATTTTTCTGTCAGGACCTAAAGATCGTATTCAGATAATGCAGCAGAGATATTCTGACCGAAATGATATCAAGTTGCTCAAGATACTCAACTAATAGAGACTGTATTTTTGTGCATCTTTTTAATAACAAGAATTCCTTTCACTTGATGTCATTTACATTTCCTCAAAATTAAAAACTGTCGCTTCCCAATGCTTTATGAGCCAGAGTCGAGATTATATTATCAAATTATGCAAGAGGAAGAGAGAAAGAAAACATATAATGAATAAAAAAAAGCCAAATAGAGAAACCTTAAACTTAAAATAATATTCATTATAGGTTATCTTACTTACATAATGTTGGATTTAGTTGTATATCTAAACAATCATGCAAAGTAAACACCAACAAATGATCAAATAATTGATGTTAATGCTCGTCATGAAGGCAAACTGTATATAATTTCTTTGCAGGATTTCTATGAAAGGAAATCACCGCACCAATATGAAAATAAGCAATCAAATTTATCAATGCGAAATTATGCCATAATTTGCGCTTTCATGCAGACTTTACGTTTCGGTATAAAAATACGAGAGAGAAAATCCGTAAACGTGTTTAAGCAAATCTCATAAAAAGAGAAAAAAAACCCTTCTCAATTACTTCATAGAAGTGTTAATACCACCTGGTTCTGATTACTTCGTACAGCGTTAGATGATCTACCTTATCAAAAAGTTCTTCCAAGAATTTGCTTCTCGAATATTCGCGACAAAATGTAGAGTATTGTTACAATACAAAATTTTATTGAAATAAGAGAGAGAGAGAGAGAGAGAGAGAGAGAGAGAGAGAGAGAGAGAGAGAGAGAGAGAGAAGAGAGAGAGAGAGAGAGAGGAGAGAGGAGAGGGGGGGGTAAGGCAAATAAATATTACCTCTGAGTAAGTGGGAGGAGACAGTTTGCATTTTTGCCGACCACAACTTTCTGTTGGAAGTTTAAAGCCATTCAAAGGGGTAACAAAACATTGAATAATTTCCTAACACACTAAAAATACGAATATGGCATAACAGTATGCATGGATTATGATGGGACATTTCGTACACCCACGACCTAAATCTCTCTCTCTCTCTCTCTCTCTCTCTCTCTCTCTCTCTCCTCTCTCTCTCTCTCTCTCTCTCTCTCTCATATAGCACAGTGCTTCAGATTAATTCAGAGAAGCTTTCCAAATGGCCACCAATATACACATGCAACAAATAACACGAAAACACAAGCGTGTGTGTATATATATACATACATACATACATACACACACACACACACACATATATATATAGTATATATATATATATATATATATATATATAATATATATATATATATATATATACACATACATACATAGAGAGAGAGAGAGAGAGAGAGAGAGAGAGAGAGAGAGAGAGAGAGAGAGAGAGAGAGAGAGAGAGAGAGAGAGAGCCATTATGGATCAAAAGACAAAAGTTAGAACGTAATATATCAAGTTTACCACATTTCGACTAAAATATCGATAAGCGGTAAAATTGATGAAGAAAAAAAGTTAGAACATTTTGATGGAAATATTGAAATCTACATCAATTTCGTGACGTAAAACCAAAAGACTAATAATATCATCAAGTTTAAGGTGACTTAGGATAACTAAAACCAGGTATCTTTGGTTATATTTTATAATGATTAAAAGAGCCAATAAACAACTAAGAACAGTGGATATTTAAGATTAGAAAATGTTAAGTTATTTGTCTGATAACTTATCGTTAATAACAAATTTTGTCAGTCTCTTTACATACAAAGAGTGTGCGTCTGAAAAAGCCCATCTAAATTCCTGGCGTCTGTGGTTGGGAAAAAGACTTCCTTTTTTGCAATCAAAACTTTCTAAAAGACCAAACAACTGTTTGGTTAATCCTTTTATTTTTATCTTCCTCGAGGGGAACTCCCGACGGAAAGGCTATTTCAAGTTTGAGCCATCGCTTTCAAACACTTTTACCATCGTTTCGTTTTATCTTTTCTCTGAACTGAATAATGCAATTGGGAGGCTAACATCTAAATAGGGGAACTGGGATGGTAACACTGGAATACGAGAGCTGGATCTCAGCGTTCAATTGTCGGTGTTGAGAGGATAAGGGGTAAATAAGAGAGTTGAATAATTCGTATTGCCTAAACACAAATTGGGGAAATATCGTCTACATACCTTTCATGTGTTGAACTTTAAAAACACCAGATAAAAAAAAATATCACTAGCTGCAAATCGGGACGAATATTGTTTATGAGATCGGCGCTGTCCCTCGTTGATGTCGCTCACTATCACACACTTCACTGTATGTTGCTACATCTAACAGCCTATCTAAGAAGGTTACTTGATAGCTGAGTCTTTTTAATTGTAGATATTTCCATGGAATTTGACAGGATTGGAGAAACTATATTTCCCATCAATCAGTGAAATTGTTTTGTTGTCGTACCACGACTCTCATGTCCACATAGCAACACCGATCTCACTAAAATGATATATAGCTTGATTCTTATTTGTAATTTCATGTGATTTTATTTCCAAATTTTACATAACCTAGCCATTGTCTGATTTGCTTTCTCAATCTTTCATTAAACTCAATTCTAAGGATCCTGTATTTGAGATCATAGTTCCTAATTATCTAAATGATTCCTCATTACTATTCGTTCCTCTTTCCAATATTATTTCATCTGCTATTGCATAATCTGTATATATATATATATATATATATATATATATATATATATATATATATATATATATATATATATATATATATATATATATATATGTGGTGTGTGTGTGTGTGTGTGTGTGTGTGTATATATATACATCCATATATATATATATATATATATATATATATATATATATATATATATATATATATATATAGATATATATATATATATATGTATATATATAATTTATCACTAAGACTCGTGATTTTCATTTATTCAAATAAACCACAAATGCCTCTTAATATCGAAATCGCTCTGTCTTTGAATCAAATACCTAAGGAGATTATTTTTTTATAATAGATTCCAGTTGGCTAGGGATTCGAAGACTGGCCAAGTCGAAACAGAGTTGACAGGCGACTACTCGACTCCCCGACTCACTCTCTTTGTGGTCATCTGGAACAGGAGTCGAATGTCTCCCCAGTTTCGACTTGGTCATGGTTCAAATCCATGACTGACCAGAGGATCTTATCAAAAATTTAGTTTCCCCATGGGACTTTGATCCCAAAGTAGAGCGAATTCGATTCTAAGAGATATTTGTGGCTTATTTGTATATGTTTCTTAAAAAAATAAAATCTTAAAAACACAGAAATACACAAAATCCAATATCAGATAACGTTTTCTGACCAAAATATAAATCTTTGTCTTTTAAAAACAGTAAATTCGTAAAATATATATTGTATGGTTAAAATCAGTGTCACACTCACTACACTTGGGAATTGTTTGTGATGTGTCACATTAAAAATCCAAGGGTTAAATAACTTCTGTCCTTTTATCGTTCTGGCTTGATGATTTATTTGTTTTATTTGGTTATTTTTTTTTTCTGAATCCATATACTTTGCCCCTTTGTTAGTTTAAAATGATTCAGTGCAGTTACATAATCCTTAACGGGGAGTTTTATGGGTCTACCTTCTCTACTCTGACCATCCTTTACATTCAGATCTCCCTGGACAATTCTATCCTGTTCTTAATACTAGGCAGGCAGTTAATTCTAATAGCTAGGCCTTCTCCATCATGAGGCTCAATACTACACAGTATTCTAGAAGTTTTATTCCAGCTGTAACCAAGTTGTAAAATGATCTTCCAAATCGGGTAGTTGAATCAGTAGAACTTCAAAAGTTCAAAGTTGGAGCAAATGTTTTTATGTTGACCAGGCCGACATGAGTCATTTTATAGTTTATATATGACATATCTGTATTTGACATTGTTAATAGTTTATATAGGACAAATCTGTTTTGACGTTGTTACTGTTTTTAGAATGATTTATTGTTAATTTTTTCTCATCATTTATTTATTTCCTTATTTCCTTTTCTCACTGGGCTATTTTTCCCAATTGGAGCCCTTGGGCTTATAGCTTCTTGCTTTTCCAACTAGGGTTGTATCTTGGCTAATAATAATAATAATAATAATAATAATAATAATAATAATAATAATAATAATAATAATAATAATACTGACTAAATAGGTTGTGCTTACTAACAGTGCATTGTCATAGAAGATGATATATAAGTTCTGGCAACTTCCTAACATCAACACACAAGAAACATCTTACATACCGTATTCATAATCTACTAAATGTTATGGAATTGGGAATATAAACATTTGGGAAATCCTATTTGAATATATTAGTTGCATGTTAAATATAAATAGTTGGAAATTCATGTAAAATACATATGCGGATTGCCTATTCAAAAGACGATCTCTCTCAGTTTTCCTCCCTTCTTTATTCTCTCTCTCTCTCTCTCTCTCTCTCTCTCTCTCTCTCTCTCTATCTCTCTCTCTCCACTGACACTAATGAACGCTCACCCTCGATTTTATGTGTGGGAGTGAGGGAAAGGGGGGTTGGGAAGTGGGTGTGCCCTAGTCGAGACGTTACAAAAAAAAATTGACATGGGAACTCGTCAGCAATTTCCCTTAAAAATTGAGTTAATAACAGAAATCTCTCAGTTTAACAGGAAAATAATTTAGCTCTCTAAAATAGAGGCTATTGTTTTCTTTCGTGAAACGTCACATAATATACATTTCCCGTTAGCCTATGGCTCAAAAGGATTTTCACCGATTTCATTATTTCCATTTCATCCCAGTTAATGTGACTTGTTATATGCAAGCTATTTTTGGCATGTTTATTTGGTATGTATTTACCTTGAAACGGGTAAAAGAAACTGCATAATGTAATATACTCTAAATAACTCTATAAGGGTATATTTGCTTGCATACAAATATTGGTAAATATAAGGTGACTAAATATGAATTCATAAGTGTTTAGACTGTAAGTCCTGTGCTTGCTTAATACACAAGAATATAACATACATAAATTATAGATTGCATGTAAATGAGAAACATATCTAGATGAAAACGAACAAGTAAAATTATAGTAGGGGAAACGACTCTATTTTGCAAATTTATACTAAATGCAATTACCTGTAACGACGCATAAAACCAATACGCAAATAAACATGCCTTAAACAAACTAGCAAGTATGAAGCACAACGTATGGATGTATGTATGTATGTATCTATCTATATATACATATATATATATATATATATATATAATATATATATATATATATATATATATATATATATATACATATATATGCTTATATACATATATATACAGTATATATATATATATATATATATATATATATACTATATATATATATATATATATATATATGCTTATATACATGGCTATTTTCAATTTCACTTTTTTTTTCTCTATGTATGTTTTATTCGGCGCTCTTCCTTCCCCTTTTTACTCTCTCTCTCTCTCTCTCTCTCTCTCTCTCTCTCTCTCTCTCTCTCTCTCTCTCTCTCT
>NC_090732.1:154326362-154336362 GCF_036898095.1 Palaemon carinicauda
ATATGTTATAAACATAAAAATATTAATTTTACTGGCAGTATCCAGCTAATAAAAATGAGATTTTTTTTTCTTTTTTTTTTGCAATCGTGCTCTTAGCTCGCAGGAGTATAGAAAGAATGAGTTTGCACAACACTTATGCACTTGTTGAAAATAAAAATTTTATTCCGTTGCCGAAAGCTGCAGATCTGCACGATGAATGACACTTCACTGCATTACACAATCCCAATTATATTTACTCCCTGATTTGAAAGAGCTTTAGATCATAGAACGAAATCTATCCTTGACAGAATTCAAAAGCCGGCTGCAAATATATGCATTGTTGGAAAGGGTGGGTTTACAAGGAACAATATTCATATGTATTATTTGGAGATAGACTTGTGTGGGAAAGCTTCTTGTTGGAAGACAAGTTACCGCTAGCTGTGGGAAGAAGATGAGGAGTTGGAGTTAAGTCAATGTAAAACAAAAAAGATAGAGCTGTAAGTTGGAGAGCAAAGTTGAAATTTTGGCTGCATATGATACACGAGTTAGAGGATAAGAAATTGAGAAAAGTATATTAGAAGAAGATGGAGCGAAAATAGCCAAGGGTAAAAGACACTAGAGTGCAAGGTGTATGAGATCATTCATAGATAATGATTCAGTAGAGAATTAAGTCAGAACACGAAGGAAAAGAGAGGGAATAAAAATGCCAAATGATGAAAGACAGATTTTGAAGGCTAATGAAAAAGGAAAGTTGCAAGAAAATGAAATAAGTAATACTTTAGTACTCGAGAAAAGGATAAAAAGAAATTGTGTAAGCATTTTGATAAGCAATTGAGTATAAAGCAAAGAAAAATGCTATATCTGAGTAATAAAAGATTGGGTGACGTATGTGTGAATTTAATAATGCTAATGAGAGAAACTAACAAGGATATAGGGTTGGTAGTAGGTGTCTGTAGCTCGGGTTCAAATCCGTAGCCGACCAGTCAGAGAGGCGAACACTTTGTTGACACCTCAGGATTGAGTATGTAATCGACGGATAGGTTTGCTTAAGGCAAATGGGTGTTACAGACTAAAACACACACAAACAAAGCCACTACAACACCTTCTAAAAACATAAAAGACACTTCAAACGTCTCGAACTGTCAACCTACCCACAGCAAGACTCCTCGCTGCTGGAAGGAAGGACGCTAGTGACTGGTTACAGCACAGCAACATACCCTACGGGATTCTAAGCGATGTCAGGAACTACAGTCTACATCAAAGCCAAAGCAACGTCCTTCAAAAAGAAGGCAACCGTACTTATTCCATACAAATGGGAAAAAAACTATGTTAATAGAAAAATTAAAAGTCATAGGGATGAAAAATGTATTGTGTGTCCGAGGCAATGGTGATAATTATAACCGTGAGAATAATAAGGGGATCAGGTTACATATGAGTCTTTCAGTCGAGAAACATGCCAAGCGCCATTTTTAAAAAGTGTCAGAAATCGCTATTGAAAATTGCCAATTTTCATCGCGAATTACTCGGTAAATATAATAGCTAGGAGTTTCATATTTATTATAAATAGTGGCAAATTTTATATTTATAACAAATATGAAACTCCTAGCTATTATATTTACCGAGTAATTCGCGATGAAAATTGGCAATTTTCAATCGCGATTTCTGACACTTTTTAAAAATGGCGCTTGGCATGTTTCTCGACTGAAAGACTCATATTAAAAAGGGGAAGGTGCATAGTTCGATATTGATGAAGATACGTATACAAATGACAGGAGAGAGGGAAAGAAAAGAACAGTAGATTTCAATGAGAAAGAGGCTGTGTGACTTAAGTGTTTGTTATAAACAGCTGTGTGAGTGGCTTTATAGTAAATGCAAAAAGTTGTATGTGGCATAAACTGTACAATTAAAGTTAATAGAGATACATTAAGGAGATGGCACATGGTGCAGAGGTATAAGTAGGGAGCGACCAAAAGATTTAGCGACAAAAAGATTTTATGATGAGAGTAAAATGTGGTGGAATGTGATATTATGTCCCCATGAGTGTTTAATATCTTTATGAGAGAAATGATTCAAGCTATAAAATGGAGTCGTGAACAGCATGCGTATCGGCAGATATTTGCAAGTGATTAAAAGTAGATGGTAAAAAAAAAAAAAAAAAAAAAAAAAAATGTTAGATCATGAATAATGTTTTTTTTTTTTTTTTTACGAAAAAAGGAAAAGGGAGAAATGAACAGCCAAATGGAAGGTAAATAAAAAGAATATAGGTATTTGGGAGTAAATGTTATGAATAGTAGTAGGACAGAACAAGTGAGTCATTAACCTGGTGAAGCAAGAAAAGGAACAGGGTCTATGCAAAACAATTGAGAGCAAAGGAGGATCTATGGATGCTATAGCTGGCAGGTTAGCAGCTACAGGTTAGTGTGCATGCTGAATATGAATGAAAAGGTCAAATCTTATTATATTGTCATAAACGTTTTTAGTACAAGTATCAAGAACGAAAGGGGTTAGGGATGTGAAAATTTGTATTGATAGCTGATGCGGTTTGGTCATATAGAAAGAATGTAGGATGAGACAGTGAGATCAAGTTTCGTCCTCAAAACTTTGATCAACCAATCCAGATAGTATGTGACAAAAGATGGATTGATTAAATAGCGAGAACGAAAACTAAACAAATGTGTGAAACTTGGAAAGGTTATAAGGAAAGAGGAAAAGAATATTAGAAAGTAGCAGGATAAATGGTGTGGACGAGGTATTGTAAAAGGACTGTACAGTAGCATCCGGAGAGCAAATTTCTGTGCAAGAATTAGGTGATCGGAACAGCATAAGCAAAGGGGCCCATTCGGGATTCGGCAATTAAAGGATATATCCCGAACTTGTGACTTTTCGTTTATCATGGAATTTACCAATTAATGAGGGGAAACGCTTTCTGTGTACATGCACACATACATATACTCAAAGGGATACACACACACCATATATATATATATATATATATATATATATATATATATATATATATATATATATATATATATATATATATATAGCCCTTCAGAAATAAGGAATAAATTAATCTTATGTTAGAACCCTTAAAAATAACTATATAGGAAGTAAAGTAATCCTAAAACTACATTAAGATAGTGAGGAAATCCTTATTGAGAAAGAAGTTAGACAGGGAGACCACATCTCTTCTAAATTATTCACTACGTGCCTAAAAGAAGTTTTTGAGAATTTAGATTGGAAATTAATAATAAGGGAGAATACCATGAAAATTCAACATTTACAGATAACATAGTTCTATATAGTGAATCATGGGAGGAATTGCAAAGGATGATAGATGATTTGAATATATAAAGTAGAAATGTAGGGCTGAAAATGAATGAGTAAAACTAAGATAATGTTTAATGAAAATGCAGAGACAACAAATCAGAGTTGTAGTCGAGCCTCCGGAGATTGTTAATGAACATATGTACTTAGTACGGACAGTGTTTCCCCCAAGCCATGAGACCGACATAAAAAGAAGGATACGCATGGGATGTAAAGATTTTGGTAAACAAAATGAAATTATGAAAATTGAAATGCCACATTCTCTAAAAAGAAAAGTATCTATTCAGATGGGGACTTGGAGCCTTACTAAAGCCTTAGGACATCAGCTAGTTACAACTCAAAGAGCTATGTAAAGAATAATGATGGAAATGACACTAAAACACAGAAACAGAACAAAATAGATACGAGAGAAAACTAAAGTAAAGGATATCCTAACAACGTGTAAGAAAAAGAAATGGACAGAATGGGTATCCAGAGATTGCAAAAGAAGCAAGGGAAGGAAGAGAAGACGATGGATTGACAGGTATAATGAAAAGATAAAAACATTTCCCAAGGATAGACTGATCAGCACAAATCTTAAGACTTTTTCAATTAGCCATTTTTTTTTTTTGTACAATTGAAGAGGAAAAAGGATGAATCTGGTTCTCGAAAATGAATTTGCAATGAAGAATCAATCCTAAAACATTAAAAAAGTTGTATATAGTTAAAGAAACATTATCTATGCAAAGATCTGGATGTTGAAGAGCCACTCCCCTTTTTTGTTAGGGTTCAACTTCATGCCCTATAATTTGCACCATGCACTACTATTAGCTAGCTCTCTACTAGGGGATTCAGCAACCCCAGATCTACATTCAGGATATGGAATTGAGGCAAAGAGAGTAGAATGATCTACATATGCACAGAGCTTGTTTTTAGGCTGAACTACATGTCATGAGTATATTATATGGAAACTAATGGGTCAAGAACATTACCCTGAGAAACACCACATATTGCAACACATTCCTATACTTACTATGGTTCCCATCAATACCTAATCTCTGCAATATATTACTTAAAAATACAATATTGATGCTAAAGAAAGGCGCATCTGCTCTCAGCTGTTTGAGTCTGAAAACAAAGGCACCATGATTAACACGATCAAGGGCAGCACTAAATAAAATCAATGCCAATCATAGTAACTTCCTGACCACAATCAAGGGATTTCTGTACACCACTGGAAATTGTAAGAAGGGTGTCACTTGTATTAATTACTAGTTTTAACATTATCAAGTATACAAATTATCATATAAACATATTGTTCAACATTCTACTGGGGTAAATATTTTCACACGAAAATTTTCGATGTACTATTGTCCTCTTAAACTTTGTTTTCGACGCGCAAGTAATACATAGTTTATTTAAATTTTGATCGGAGATCACATGAAATATGCATCCCGTGTAATGGCAGTGGACATTTGATCTCCCCTTTCGCATTTGATGAAAATGAGAGACATACACATTGTGTGCTCCAAATGAATCCGGCTGAAATTTCCGTGTTCATGGCACGATTATTGCCCATGTTTTCGGACACACACGGCAGTATTGACCTCCCCAATTCGCCCAATCCTCATATCCATGGCCAATTCCCCCCCCCCCCACCGGTAATGCCCCTGCCGCCAGCTCTATTTTTATTTCTGTTGGTGAAAATATAATTAAGCGTGCAGTTGATTTCCATTGGTGGATTGAGCGTTTAAGGCCCTAGTAATGGATATATCCTCTACCGCTGAACCCCATGAATTTTAATGCAGTTCCCCTCCCCTCCCCTCCCCTCTCAACCGCCTATCATTTTTTCATTCCTTTATTAAATGTTTTTTTGGGTGATTTCTGTCATCGACCAGGTGCAATAAATTGGTATTAGCGGCTATTATTAGACTCAGATTTTGATGGAAAAAAAATTATTTGTTCATTTTGGTGAAAGGCTTGCATTATTTCTGGCAGAGATATAAAACTTTTTCATTTTGATTTTTTTCTTGGAATGTAAAGCAAAATGTCCCAGCATGCATCCCAACAACTATCCTTATTTCAATACTCGGGACTTGAAAAATACCCATCTGACAACAGGAATCTTGTACGAGTGGAGGTGAGTCACGATAATGCGTTGCAAATAAGACTGACATCAGACGCAAGGTCTATAGATATAATCAGTCAGCGGCTCATGTACTGAAGGTTTCGTGGACTTTATTCAAACTCATTTCCACACTCACCAATATCTTAGACTTTTCAGATGATGTTGCTCTCCCCATAGCCATGTACAGTTGGCCTCATTAATTTTGACAACTCTATACATTGTAGCAGGTAACGCTTTCTTTATTAGAGAGACTGTTGGCAAAGCGGTCTATAAAACCAAGTTGCTGAGCTTATAAACGTGATCAAAAGCATTTTTATTAACTTCATGGAATGCTGTTTAGCGAAATATTGTTATTTGTTTAACAGCACTTCGTAAAATTAATAAGAATGTTTTTTCATCACATATATACGAGCTCAGCAGCTTTGTCCTACAGGCAGCATTGCCAACAGTTTCACTTTTGCTAAACACAGCGTTACCTGCTATAACGTAAAGCTGTCAACCCTCTCCTTATCTTCACGTGAAGTGTGTTGAAATGAATGAAGCCAACTGTATCACTGATGCTTACGCAGCGTTGGAAGGACAAGGCAAGAGAGAAAGGTGTCATTATCATAATAATAATATTGGTACATTGCGGTTGACTTAATATATTATGCGTGACTGGCATTCTTATATTTGTTTTCTGTGGACACTTATGCTACGTTCCCTTACAAGAAAAATGGTTATAATTCTAAAAACTGACCAAGAATAGGACCTAAATTGTCTAAGTTAATGTTGGTGAGAGTTGATTGTATGAAGTGGTGAATTACAGGTATTATATGAAAATTAAAAGGAATAAAAAAAAAATATTTAATACATGTGAAAAAATCTGCTAAGACGAAATTTTTACAAATTAATTTTACACATATATCTTTATAAACATACATACATACATGTATGTGTGTGCGTGTATATATAAACACAAGTAATTCACTCAGAACTGTTAAAATATCAAGCAAATATGAAACTTTGGATAATATTTTAATATGAACTTCAAATTACTATACGGATTTTAATTCCCACTTAAGACACTTCGACCTTCTGCAGGAATTAGATTAAGAACGAAGTTGCGTTAATCACAGAATTATGTAAATCGTTAAGAACTGTTAAATAAATCACAACAGTACTTCGAAGATTATATTTTCATTGATATTCAACACACAAACACACACACGCATGGTTGGAAGCGACCTGGTCTTTCATTAGAAGGGGCTAGGGTTCGACCCCAAGTATGAGGTAGAAATTCATTTCGATTTGAGCACGATATTGTGTTCATATATATATATATATATATATATATATATATATATATATATATATATATATATATATATATATATATTTATATATATATATATATATATATATATATATATATATATACATGTATATATACATACATACATATGTATGTGTATGTGTTGAATAACAATGTTTTTGTGATTTATTTAGCGGTTTTGAGCGATTTACATAATTCTATGATTAATGCAACTTCGTTCTTAACCTAATTCATGCAGCAGGCCTAAGTGTCTTAAGTGGGAATTAAAATCCAAAGTAATTTGAAGTTCATATCAAAATATTATCCAATGTTTTATATTTGTTCTATACCTTGAAATTTGCAAATATATAAATATATTTGCAACTCCTTTTTGTTTGTTTACTTGATAACAAAATATTTAACCATAAAATGTGATTTCTATTATTTTAATAATTCTAAGGAGTTAATGGCTCCTCATTAACTGTCTTAGGATTTTAATCTCTATTCTTATGCATTCAAAGATAAATTATTAATGCCCCAACATAATGGCTGCGCTTAATCAAGCAGTCTCGGGAACTTTCGCCGGAGATTTTAATCCTTTCGCAATTTTGCATTAAAACTCGGAGTTTTAACGAGGCTTTCTGCAGAATCCTTTTTAGCAGCATCCATTGTTACAGTTCACCCAGGTGTTTTCAGGTATGAGAGAGAGAGAGAGAGAGAGAGAGAGAGAGAGAGAGAGAGAGAGAGAGAGAGAGAGAGAGAGAGAGAGAGAGAGAGAGCAATATGATTACTGATTTAAACGTTGTCGTAAGTTTTTTTTTATTTATTCATTATATACTAGTCGCTATTATTTCATGTTCTTTACCTTATTCCTCAAATCTCCGTACCTGATGTGTTAACGTAAAACTTGCGTCGCACTGACTATGGTCATCAAAGCCATCAATATAAATGATTATACTTTCATATCACATCAGTATACTACTTTGCTACTCCATTTTAATCCTCGCTTTCAGCCCCTTTTTAAGTCCCTCGGTTGGATTATCCTTTTAAAATTTATTCAGGATTTATATCAATACTGAACCATTACTATATATGTGTCTCATTACTTGAAAGCCAACCTTTAAACATCTAACCTTTTGAGTTTAAATAGACGCCCTTTTTAACTGGAACTTATCGGGAAGTAACAACATTCTTTTCAAAATCCTGTTAGACATATCGTTCACACAAGCTCTTGCTTATACTATATAATGGACCTCTCTCAGTTATTTCTGCTTATGATGGTGAGAAGATTTTCTGTCTTCAATTGCAAAGACTGACCATTAATAAATAATTCGAGATTGCTTTACTTTGTATGTAAAATATCTTAAAATAGGAAAATCTAACTGACTAGCAGGATATATATATATATATATATATATATATATATATATATATATATATATATATATAATATATATATATATATATATATATATATATATATATATATATATATATATATATATATATATATATATATATATACAAGTGTGTGTGTGTTCAATTAAGTAGCCGTTTCACTTTCATGAAATGGAGTGTAAATGGAGCCTTTCCATTTCTCCTTCTATACTAATGCGTTCCAGGAATGAATTAGCAAATGCATGATTTTTAAAAGCAAATCTATGGGAAAATTCAATAAAATATTAAGAGGAAAAGTAATTAGCGGTCGACAGGAAAACCTTTTCAGTGATGACTGGGCAACAACGTTTCCTCTTATCGTACAGAATCATATATTGTCATACCCGGAAACACGTGACTCTTGAATTTGATTACCTTGTTTAATTGTTTATAAAAATAATTATTTTAAAACACTTTTTATTCATATTCGTAAGCCATTAATTGAATTTCAAACTATGTTTAGGCAGGTCATCTAATGTAAAAATTTCTACGAGTTTTGTTTAGTGGCGAAAATAACTAAATATTTACTTTTTGGCAACGAACAATCGGGTATCAAATTGAGGTAGTTAAGGCATTTAATTTAACACTAATACTATTTGATCCGGTTTTTGGTTGGAATGCGGGTTCATTTGCCGTGAAATAACTTCACATTTACTCTGTAAAACACTTTTAAACATAGCCATTCGAATACTGAGAGTAAAAACCAAAATTTAGAGCTGAAAATTCTAGATAGACATAACTCGTCTTTTGGATCTCATTTGAAACTAGTGTACTCCACCCGTCAAAAATGACGGCAAAATATTTAGATAGATATGCACACGCACACATACAGATTCAACCCTCAGGGTACGCCCTCTCACCACAGTATGACTATTCCTTCTCCCCCTCACCCGAAGGACTGGGAGAGACCGAAAAGTTGTGCGTCTAGCAATGCCGCTGAGTAAGACTGGAAATAAATGAATATATATATATATATATATATATATATATATATATATATATATATATATATATATATATATATATATATATATATAGCCAGTCACTTGTTCTTTATTATATAGGAGATATAACTACCGATGTATGATAGGTTTCCAGTTTGGTGCTCTGGTGTTGAGATTTGGCTGATGTTCTACATAAGCCTAACTGTTAAACACTGAGAATTTTAAGGATCCATCGAAACTCATACCTTAACCTTTAATGAAATTTCAAGTGTGTCATTATTTGGCCCAGGCCACAAAGAAACAAGAATTGAAAGACGACAAAAAGAATAGATTTAGCTTATAACTGACTCTGGTTTCCAAAACACATTACAGGCAATACATCTCCGATAATTCGGCGTTAAAGATTATCCATCAAGTATTTGATTATTAATTGATTTCATAAACAAGTTTTACTGTAATTTAGGAGTTTGCTTTAAAAATGATATAATATATTTTCCTCAAATATCCGTCATCATTAAATCACTAATAATTAGAAGAATTGCTTAATTCTTTAATAGAATATTTGATTTACTTCGTTTAGAACGAAAAATTGATTTTTCCCGTGAGAGAAATACTCTCAGAACACAGCACAATCAGTAAGTGAGGATTTTGTTTTTATATCTGGATTACCATAAATAGAAACTGCAGTAAGCCTGACATCTTTCTAGAGAGATACATAGCTTCATCTTTTTTTCTGATTCGTCTGCATAATCTACTTCAAGTCTATGTTCGACAGAAGTAATAGTTGTCGAATCACCCGACTTAGGCAATAAAATGGTGCAAATGAATCTAAATCCATATGTTCAGTGGACAGGCGAATAATCCCAAGATATCCATTAGTTGTGAGAACACTAGTTATGCGGTATTGATCAC
>NC_090732.1:154341362-154343862 GCF_036898095.1 Palaemon carinicauda
TATATGTTTTGAATAAATAAAATTCATTCAGGGAAAACTATTTTAAACTAAAATATTACTATAGACATCTTTAACTGGCAGTTATCTAGAGAAAATAATTTTTCATTGACATTTACTATGACACAATTATTTTCAATCAGCCTTATTAATTCGTCTATAGAAAACCATTTATATTTTGTATTTGTATATAGACAATTAATTTCCATTAGCATTCGTCTATAGACAATTATCATTAATTAGTATTCAGATAAATACAATTATTGTTAACTATTATTCGTCTAAAGATAATTAGCATTAGTCTGAACATAATTATTATCAATTAGTATTCGTCAACTGAACAGACAATTATTTTTAATTATTATTCGTCTGGAGACATTTTCCTCAAGCATTCTGAAGAAATAATAATTCCCTATTTACATTCGTCTATAATACTAGTTCAATTAGAATTCGTCTCGACCATTGCTTTTTAACTAACATCATTGGTAGTAGGTTGGCCAGGGCACCAGCCGCCGGTTGAGATACTACCGCTAGAGAGTTATGGGGTCCTTTGACTGGCTCTACTTTCCTCTTGGTAAGGGTAGAAGAGACTCTTTAGCTATGGTAAGCAGCTCTTCTAGGAGAAGAACACTCCAAAATCAAACAATTGTTCTCTAGTCTTGGGTAGTGCCATAGCCTCTGTACCATGGTCTTCCACTATCTTGGGTTAGAGTTCTCTTGCTTGAGGGTGCACTCGGGCACACTGTTCTACCTGATTTCTCTTTCTCTTGATTTGTTAAAGTTTTTATTGTTTATATAGGAAATATCTATTTTAATGTTGTTACTGTTCTTAAAATATTTTATTTTTCCTTGTTTGCTTTCCTCACTAGGCTATTTTCCCTGTTGGGGCCCCTGGGCTTATAGCATCTTGCTTTTCCAACTAGGGTTTTAGCTTAGCATTTAATAATAATAATAATAATAATAATAATAATAATAATAATAATAATAATAATATAATCTTTGAAGCAACAAACTTGATTCCAGGGTTATTTCGTTTGACAATTTGATTAAATTTGCTCACATAAATTCCTAAAAAGTAGGATCATGCAAAATGTTAGTTATTTATAAATAAATAAGTACTGGTGCCTAAATAACACTAACACTCAAAGGGTTTTGAAAATTTGCTTTATTGGTCATAAGGCCAATAAACTTCTCTTGAAACTCATTCCATAATATAGACATCTCGTTAGTACATTTATTTGCTTATATTAACATGAAACTAACGTGTATATTTTGAATGCGATCATGTAAGTCAAGTTCTGCTTAATTCCCTTCTTTATTTTCATTTATCCCACATTTTTAGCAGAAATTAATCCTTGCTCGTTTCTGTATATTTTACTATATGTTTTTTAGTGCAAGTGAGCTTACTCTTATAAGTACTCAGAGCGTCAGCACCAAAATTCATATCTGCTTACCTAAAAAAATCAATTTAAAATCGACACTTAAATATGCCTGAAAGGTTAGTCAGAACAGTTTTTTTTTATTCCTTTGATTTTGCGTTACCCAAATTTGAAACTAATGCTCTTTTAACATCCGGGCCATTACTAAAGGCCAAGTAGAAACTTTATTTGATCCTAATGGTCGGCCGGAGGCAATTCAAGTGTCTAGCGGCATCAGTTAGCACACGATTAAACAAGATAACGACCTGACCTACCCGATCTAAAGTACCGGGTCCACGGGGTACAACCAGCAATCATGCCGACTGCTATTGCGTGGAAGAAGTGGGAGGAAGGTTTTACAGTCTAACTCCTTCGATAAAAACAAGTATTCGTCTAGAGACAATCATTTTCAATTAGTACTAATATAAACAATTATTTCTAATTAGTACTAAAATAAACAATTATTTTTAATTAGTACTAATATAAACAATTATTTCTAAATAGTCTTAGTATGGAGATAATCATGTCTAATCGGTATTAGTCTAGGAAATTATTTTTTCATTAGCATTCTTCTAGAAACAATTATTTTAAAACATCCATTGTCTCGAGATAATTTCATTAAAATAGCATTCATCAAGAGACTAATCTTTTAAAATACCATTTACCTAGAGCAGTGTTCTTCAATCTTTTCTAAGTTTATGCACAATTCCGAGTGCTATTGGGAACTTCACGTACCATAAGCTTTGAAAATCACGTCTTAAGAATTAGGTGTCCATTTAAACATGAAAAAAAAAACAACAGCTAATCGGTCCTAAATAACTTTGATATAAGATAGCTGCTAGATGTTTAATAAAACAAAATAGTTTTCTGTCTATGTATTTATACTTTTAAATGTACTGTGCGATTTTCTAAATGGTGGGTGACTGGGATGCTACGGCATCGTTGCAACCATCCTTTCAAAACTAGATCTTATTTTACTGATCTTGGCCTTGTAAAACATTGTCTGTAACAAATTTAGGCTGCCCCCAATATATATTATATCTTTTAAAGGGTAGGAGTCTGATATACTATTGTATTATATATAT
>NC_090732.1:154356362-154361362 GCF_036898095.1 Palaemon carinicauda
TTCTACAATTTTTTAGATCATAATTAGCAACATTTTTTTAATCAGTCTGTGCAATTATTTTTCATACAAGAATGCTCATTTTGGTGTCATTTATATGCTGAGTTCCTTGTAATTTATTAAAGCATGTCCTCGAAAGAATAGAAAAAGTTGAAAATGGTGAGTCGGAGTTAGCCTCTGACCAAAAAAATAATATATATTTCCGTAATACGTATTTTTTAAAAAAATATGATAACAAATATCTTTTTTGGCCTCAAACAAACATCGGAAATTTCTCTTTCAATACTATGTATCATCAATGCTTAATCTGTCAGCCTCATGCACATTAAAGCATTAATTATTAATGATAATGATCCGGGTACAGTGCACTTGACAAAAGATAATTTCATTCATCATAGCAACAACAATTTTCGTTGAAAGCGGGGCGCAAAGATAAAAGGTAATTTTTTATCCTCAAATAATTTTTCAGTATTCATAAACAGTTAAGGAGCACCGAACATTGGTAAGTTCGGGGAAAAGAAAGTCAACTTCTAATGTATATGATAAACATCAAATATTAATTTTCTTATCATTAATAATACATTCTTCATCATAAAACATAATAATCTAATTTTGTCTTCCTGAAACTGTTCTCTTATCAACTACCAAGATTAACAATTACGAATAGTCATGATCAATAGTACAGGGTTACTTTAATCACATTCCCAACGTGTTTACTTATTACTTCGATATTTTACGCTAGACAATAAACTTTTGCAATATCATTTATCAGAATCTACTTTTTTTTAATACCGGCCACGGTCGATGGAACGGGTAAACTTAGTGCGTTGTCTAACTTACGTTTAAAAGTAATTGGAAAAATAAATAAGTATCAGATTTACTGCCGCCTATGTAGAGAGACAGTTTATACAGCAGAGTTATGAGGAAGACGTACCTTTCTCTTGGAGTATAATACGGTACTTACCCGCGGTTCTAAATCAAATTATTTAAACGCGTCATTGCCCAATTAACAACGAATGATTTTGAAATGCAAAAATGTATCAATAGAGAATTTTGGTAATGGATTGAATTGTCATTTTCCCCCAATTAATTGAATTAACAATGAATTGTGTGGCACCGAATTTTATTGACAACGAGTTGTCATAATTAATAGTCGGCAATGTATTATGACTAATTCATTTTTCTCACATGATAATCTGCGTCACTCACACGCAAATCTGTGAAAAATTTTATAAAAACAGATTTTTCCTCCGAGCCTAGACCAGATAAGACTGTTTTTGCTGTCTGTTACATCGGCCTCTTCAATTAGAATAAATAATTTCTATTTAAATCTATTAATAATTTTTTTTTTCTAAATTCATCATTTCAATATGTAGCAAAAAATTATGAAGATCGGCATTATCTTACATTCTTTGTTAGGATACACACTTTAGACATATTTGTCTATTTGAGAGCCATTAAAACATAATATCTATTACCCCACAAAAAACAACCTCTAAATAATCTTCGAAAATCTCCTTTCAAATTTATAAGAACTTACCAAAACAAAAGCTTTATCTCTCAAACTCTCCTTTTCTCGGGTAAACGAGTTTTACTTCATCAATTACTCTTAGAAAACCTCATAAATCTCCTTGGCCTGAGAAACTTTCCCAATCGAGAGAACATTCTTAAACATTTATTATCATCTTACAGCCTCGTACACATCAAATATCTATTACCGATTAATCATACATTACAATCCAGTTTCACAAACACAACCACAGCAACAAACAGGAAGAATTTTCGTTGGAGTCTTGCGAGAAACTGATTAGAGCGAAAAGCAAAAACATAAAAAAAAACCCTCCCTTCTTGTTTGTATATAAAAATAATAGAGGATAACTTTAACCATTAATTAATCGATGAAAACAAAGGAGAATATATTTTGGATATACTTAAAAACATGCAAACAGATTTGACAAAACGTTAAATTTGGTTGAAAAACTATATGTGGATAAACAATTCCATAAGAATACGACATCAGAACTTCCCAAGAGTCTAGATTTGAAGCCACTGTTTTCCTTTTCTTACGGTAAGCAAATTGGTATATTTGGAAACTGTTCCCGGATCTTCTCTGGAAACTTTTCGCATTTGACCATTACTCACTCCATTCTTTCTCAAGTTACAGGCAATCTTAAACTTTATTAGATTTGCAGTAAAATAAGATGTTATTGAAATGGTCAGGGACGACGACATATACAGAAAACGATAGTGCGACAGTTTTGTTTAATATATTTGCAAATGAAATATGATAATATAATTGGCAATTAATTCACAAAATCCACAGACACAAGATGAAAGTAGTTAGTTCCTCACCATTACTTCATTATATGAGACGCTGAGTGGCATTAAATATAGTAACACACATTGTGAGGCCAGACCAGGATAATCTTTCCTGGTGTTACAAAAGATTTCACAGATTTCCTTACAATGTATGAGAGAGAGAGAGAGAGAGAGAGAGAGAGAGAGAGAGAGAGAGAATAGTTTCTGTTGGTTTCTATTAATTTAATGAATCTCAATAGTTTTATTTTGCATAAGGGTGTATTTATGCTCTCGCTTGTTTCCTTCATTTTTAATAAGAAATTTAAATCGCTCTCAAAATATAATTTTGTTTAGCTGCCGTCCTATTAACAAGTGGACTTGCTTTTCATATTACCATCTTCATCGCGTGCAAGGGTTTTATTTTTGGAAATTGTCTTCAGAAATGCTTATTAATATACTAACTCTTGTTTACCACGAAGCTTCTAATTTGTTTTTCATTATCAAATGAGAGTGCGTGTTCTTCAGGGACCCAAGGTACCTGCTAATCCTTTTATAAAGCAGGTTGTAATGAATAAAGTTTCTTGTACTTAGTTTTAAATCTGGACTTTTCAAATATCATATTCTATGTATTATGGACCTAAGGCTGGTTATTAAGGAAGCCTCCCCAACACACACATTCTCTCTCTCTCTCTCTCTCTCTCTCTCTCTCTCTCTCTCTCTCTCTCAAGCTTCTTAATCGGAAGACTAGCATCGTAGGAAATGTGTTACTGCTACAGACACCCTGAGAATACATTTAGGGGATAGGTGATTGGCGCAATGTGTGTACGGGTGTTTTAGGAACTATTCCTGAATTTTTGTGCAGTTCTTTTAATTCACTAATGATTTGTAAGTCTTCTGTATAGGGGATCAATCCACAATTCCCCTATAACAGCATGAATATCTCAGTTATTGGGATAAATAAATGAAATGAGATTGTTCATCCCCACACTCAGCTATATGAAACTTCAAGGGACTTGATTAGTGTGCTGACAGCATTTGTCTTTTTCTAGGTGAATAACCGTTTAAAAGCTTATCGGATCCAACGTTGTTTAATTTCACTGTATAGTGTATATAACTAAACACAGACATACATATATATACATACAGACACACACACACACTACATATATATATATATATATATATTATATATATATAAATTTATATATATACATATATATATATATATATATATATATATACATATATATATATATATATATATTCACAGCCATCTTCAAGTCAAACATCTCTTTCCCGCTCTCTGATCAATATCTGAGAACACATGAGTGAACTGCAACAAAGGACATTTTCTACATAATACCGCCCGCCGAAATCCTCACTAGAACTCCCGAGTCACACTTGAAAATGGCCAAACACTTTGAATATCCAGACGGAAGTTTCTCAGATGGCTTCATTAAGCGCTCATTGTATCTGCATAATAATAAGTTTCCTCTGAATGGGCAAAAATAATGAACTAAATTCCAAAGACGTTTATAATGAAGAAAACAACATTTTCTTCGTCGAGGAAAAGATGAAAATTTACGTAATATTAGATAAGCTGAGTTGTAATGACGAGACCACAATTTCTGAAAAATAATTAAATAAAATGATGAAAGGTTGCATTAATATTCTATTATAAAAATTATTATTGAAGGGGATTTGCATTTTTTCGCATATGTGATATGTGCAACGATGCAAAATAATTAGGATAATGAACTTACAAAATATATTCCATCTTAATTTGAAAGCAAGAAACGCAGACATGCAGCTTAATAATATCTTGCAAAAATATAATAAACGTAAGACAATCAAATAATATTAAGCTAATCAGTAAGCAAAATATTTTTTTTTCTAACGTTTCTCTATTTTGCATCTGAAAATTGGTGTGTGTGTGTGTGTGTGTGTGTGTGTGTGTGTTCATGTCTGGGATCACACACAAGAGGTCAAGTAAATCTTCCCCGATAAGAACTCAACCCTTTGTACACTTACCAAGCAGCAATAATCTTGAAGTTGCGCAAACTTAGATTCGAAATACAAAATAGGCGAATGTAACAAGAACGTGTATAGTGGATCGTTCTTGATAACTAGTTGGGCAAATTCAACTGCCACCTTTATTTACATTCAGTAGCAAGTAACTAGTTGGGCAAATTCAACTGCCACCTTTATTTACATTCAGTAGCAAATATTCATATTGGTTGCTAGGAGAGAAGCAGTCTACTGTCCCCCCCCCCCCCAGCCAGAGTGAATTCTATATTTAAAGGTACTTGTGGTTTGATATTTGAATCTATGAAAACCACGAGTATTAGTGATAAAATTATCATAAACATCCAAGTGTTACAAATTTACCGATCGCTTATCCTGGCGGAGATTAATTTACTTCCAATCTAAGTACAAACAAATTAAATGAAACATTAATATGTATAGCAAAAAACGGAAAAAAATCTTAACTCTTTTGACATCAAGACGGTTAAGTCAACTTTCAGTTTTATTTGGACTCGGCAACAAAGGATCGAATCATATCCGGGGCAGAAATAATAATAATAAAAAAGAAAATTCCCTTTGGATTTGGGATCTACAGACACCGTGTGATCGAAATCAAAATGTATTTGTGGTTTTATATTTGAATGTATGAAAATCATGTGATGGTGATAAAATTATCGTGC
>NC_090732.1:154366362-154398862 GCF_036898095.1 Palaemon carinicauda
AAAAGTAGGTATCACTTTCTCTCACCTGCAAATAAAAGAAAAGAAAAACTCATGAATCTCTAATTATATGAAAACAGATTGACAGTCAGCTACTAATCTACTGATTTCTCTTTCAAGCTTAAAAAAAGAATTCAAAGTTAAAATTGTAACTCTTTTATAATCTCTGAGGTATCTTTTTTCCCCCTAAGTTATTTTTCAAGACATTTGGAATGAACAAAATTGCGTAAAAAAAAAAATCATAGTTATACAAAGTCTATAAAAAAAGAAAAGCGGCTTCAGTTAAAATTCAGGATTAGAGATTAATCAAGCCTGAAGCCAGAAAGCGTGCACTGACGGTTGGAGGGGCGTTAGCAAATCAAGTGGACGATAAAAAAGGGAGTCTCGGGTATGCTGGGGCCAGTGGAGCCATTTGTACGATAATTATCGTACATGTACATTATTTTTGTCCAGTACGATGTACGATACATACTTTAGGTATATACAAATGTGTGTGTGTTTGATTAAACAATTATAATAAAATACCTTGAAATAAGTTATATATGTTACTGCTTAATAATCATGTTGAAAGTGTGTACGATAATTTTGGTTAAAAAAATGATAATTTTAAGGTTCATGTACGATAATCCAGTGGAAATAATCTGGTAACCCTGGCTGGAGCGTTCTAGAGATCTCATAATGTCCAGATCGTGAAATCTCATCAAGGCTTCGCCAAAACTGACAAACACAGTCATCTTCAACTCCTAAACGCCCTCCCAACCCAACTAAGGTTGATGTGAAGGCTATGAAACTGAGGCACTGCCTTTAAGTTGCCAGCTAGTGCCATTTGAGTCATCTAGAGACCATCGTTAATACATATGGCAAACTATTGACGAAAAGTCTGCAGAATTACAGCAGCTTGTGGAAAATGCCATCACCAAATCACAGTCGGGAGGATCACGAAAGAATCCTTGGACCAAGATTACATTAACAAATCGGTGACCATTCCAACGATAATGACACAATATTCATTTATACACACACATATATATATATATATATATATATACTGTATATATATATATATATATATATATATATATATATATACTGTATATATATATATATATATATATATTATATTATATATCACAGAATTTGATAACTTCAATTCTGTTTTAAGGGCTTTCAAACAGGAGGCTGGCCGGTCAGTACATAAGTTATGTATTCGAGTACATTAATTCAGTTCAGAGAATCTTTTTATTTGATATACCTAAGGTTATATAAGCCTAACTTCTGTATGTGGTTATGAGAGAGAGAGAGAGAGAGAGAGAGAGAGAGAGAGAGAGAAATATATTCAGGTTATTCGATGAATTTTGTTTAAAAATGTAACAGCTTTAATACTACGGAAAGGATAGGTATCATCAGCTTCCAAATACCGGGAGGCCTTAACATTACCTTGCTACTTTTAATCATTCATAAATTAGTTTTATAGCATCTATTCATTTACCCACCACATCCTAATTTAGGTCATAAAGAGTTCGCATCCCGTGTCCTCCACTTTAATAAATCCTCCACTGTCTTCTTTCAGCGAATTAAATACGAAAGAAAAACTAATTTTATGATCTACTTTTGAAAGATGGATGCATATGGAGAAGTGTTAGATGAAGTTCACAATATCCAATAGCATGTTAACTGATTATTATCGTCCTTGCCTTACATCTCCAAGATAACAAGCTGGGCTGAATATTTATAGGGTGATTACATCTGATACAAACTCAAATATATACTGTAGCTGGGAAGGTTATAAAGAAAGTTACCTCGACTTACAAAGCAGTCTGAAAACCTTTCTTTCGATACATCACTTACAAAATTCTTAAAATGTTAAACGAAAGACAAATGACCAGATATCTCACAAAGAAATATGAAAACAAAGATCTAAGTTGAAGATAACCGAAGAACTTTGCCTTTCTTAAGGGCGACCTTTTACGACTCGCTACAATCAACCATCCGACCGCTACCACCACCGCCTCCACCCTCCCATAATTTCTTCTTTCCGGAACGCTGTCGATATGAATTCTTTTCAGGAGGAAAATGAAACTCCTTCCTCAGCCAACTTCGCCGCCATACCATCGAGGAAACCGACGTAAAATTTCAAATGGAAAATCTTACCCCATTTTTAATGGTAAAGGAAAACACAAATTGGCGAGCAACTGATCCAAGAGGAAAAAGGTCATCTTCCTTAAAATACTCATACGAGGAAAGGAAAACCCAAAAAGGTTGATTTTGAGGTCAGAAAACTCTCTCTCTCTCTCTCTCTCTCTCTCTCTCTCTCTCTCTCTCTCTACCAAGTGATCTTAAATTTCCACTCATGCTTATTTTTTATCTGTCCTATCATTCTTCACTATCCTTAAAAAGCAAAATCATCTGTAATTACGTATCTTACATCCTACTTTTCCCCTTTGGCTTATCCAATTCCACGAAAACCCTCATCTATAAACTGTAATACGATTGCTGGGTAAGTGGCAGCGTTGGATGTGGGTCTTCGCGTCAAATCTCATGTCGACTGTCAGATTTAAAGAAGACAAATTGCCTGATAAATCTGGCTAAAATAAATCTTCTCCCATCCAATTCCTAATCCATTTCCTTTCTCTTTTCTCGCGATTATAGCGGCCGATAGTGAAGGAATTGTGGATACCAAAAATATAGAAATGAATGCTTGAGGAAATAATTTTCATACACACTATCAAATAGCTAATCATAACATTCCTAAAGAAGTACTTCGGGAAACACTCAAACATAATAAAATGTTCAAAACTATCGGTGATCGATATCATACAATTGAAGTGTTACAATCAAATCCCTATTACCACAACATTGCTTTTCCTGAAAGTCACCCCATTCTATACTGTATATTTTACCGACCAGAATACAATTTAATCTAAAGTTTTACTTCGACTTAAAAAGTCCATGGAAAGGCTGTTTTGAGGGCAGCTGATGCACGAGGGTAATGGGAAATTATACTTAAGACGTGAAGTAAGAGGAAATTCAAGGAAATTTTAGCTAAGAATGATAAGTTTGGCTAACGACTATCTCATTAAATACTTTTCTTTTTAGAGAAAGAGGCAATTTAATTTTCATAATCTCATTTTGTTTACCCAATGCTCTCCATCTCATGGTTATCTTTCTTTCAATTTCGGTCTCAAGTCCTAGGGTAACACTTCTTGTCTGTCCTATTACGAATATTCATTAACAATCTCTAGAGGTTCGTCCATAACTCTTTTTTGTTGTCTCTGCATTTTTATTCAACATTACCTTAGTTTTACTCATATTCATTTTCAGTCCTAAATTTCAGCTTTCCCTCCAAATCTTCTATCACCTTTTTGTAATTCTTTTCATGATTCACTAAACATAACTATGTCATATGCAAATCTCAAGTTGTTAAGGTATTCCCCATTTATATTAATTCCTACATTTTCTCAATCTAAATTCTTAAAACTTCTTCTAGGCATGCTGTAAATATTTTAGGAGAGATGAAGTCTCCTTGTCTAGCTCCTTTCCCAATTGACATTTTCTCACTATCTTTATGTAGTTTTAGGATTGCTGAACTTTCTGTATAGAGATCTTGAAGCGTTCTGACATAAGATTCTTCTAATCCTTGTTTTTGAAGGGTTTTCATTACTATTGGAGTTTTGACAGAATCAAAAGCTTTCTCATAGTTTATAAACTCCATACATAGTGGTTTGTCATACTCTGTTGATTTTTCAATTAGCTGGTTAATTATATGGATAAGATCAGTTGTTAAATACCCTCTTCTAAAGCCTGCCTGCTTTCTTGGTTGATTAAAGCCTAGTTGTTTTTCTATTAAGCCCAAAATGATCTTTGTAAATATCTTATATATTACGGAGAAAATTTATTTGGGTGGTAATTTAGATTCGTTTCTAGAACTTGCTTTAGTTCTCTGAATTAAATCTAAAAGTTAAAAGCTAATGTACTGGTGAAAGAGAGCACATGCCCTCCACACTAGTACCTAATGCAATATTATTCATTGCATAACTCAAAACTAAATCCAACGTATGCCCAGTCAAGGTTGTTGCATAATCAACATTATTAATTATTATTATTATTATTATTATTATTATTATTATTATTATTATTATTATTATTACTGTCCAAGCTACAACCCTAGTTTGAAAAGCAAAGTGCTATAAGCCCAGGGGCTCCAACAGGGAAAAATAGCCCAGTGAGGAAAGGAAATAAGGAAATAAATAAATGAAGAGAATAAATTAACAATAAATCAATCTAAAAAAAGTAACAACGTCAAAACAGATATGTCATATATAAACTATCAACAACGTCAAAAACAAATATGTCATATATAAACTATAAAAAGACTCATGTCCACCTGGTCAAGAAAAAAGATTGGAAACACTGATTCACAAATGCAATAGCGTCTGTAATTTTGGTACTTATCAAGGGATTGACTGCGAGGTATGTCCAAAAGGAAACCAGACTTACAACAAACCTTATCGGACACTTTAATCGGATAACATTTATATTCCATACCATTACATAATGAATGAAAGAGAGAAGTGTTCAATTGATATGATTCCAGTGGTTCACTGAAGGCAGCTGCATCACGATTAGATGCGTAATACAACCAAATATTGAAATTTCCACGGCTAACAAAATTTCATTGTTGCAATGTAAATAGAATCTCAGTAAACATACCATATTCCTCCAAAAATATACCTGCATTTATTCTCAGATATTTGTAAACTACTACGATCGATTTTTTTTATGTGTAAAATTTATTTTCATGTTTTCAAAATTTGTTCCAGATGTTAACCCTTTTACCCCCCGGCTATTTGGAAATTTCCAACCCTTAACCCTCAAGGGGTTATTTTTTTCCCCAGCACATTTTGCAGTATATTTTTCTTAAATTGCTCTAACAGCCTTAATTTTTGTCATAGAGAGATCAGGTTGGTCTCATTCTCTTGGAAAATGCCTGAATTTTCTCAAAAAAATATAAAAAATATGAAAAAAAAAATTTTATAGCATTTTTTTGCAAGGACGTACCTGTACTTCCATGGGGGTAAAGGGATGGCTTTTGTGAAACGTACCAGTACGTACTTTGGGGTTAAAAGGGTTAATAACCTTTGAGAACATAATGCCCAACTCACCCCATCAGAATATGAATACTCGGGATCATTTCAGATATCTGAGCCTTGTGAGAATCAGTTGGACGTGTTTCAAACATCACAAATATGGCAAAGCATTGCTCATTCATCAACTCCGTGATGCGCATTGTTTTATCGCCTACCTATTGAATATTTACATAACCGAAGTTTATGACGTTCATAATATCCATGATCAGTATTCTATACTAGTTTTCAATGAAAAAAAAGCTATGGCGGTGAAAATTAGTAATACGAAAATATTTAGAAACTGAAGTTAATTAACAAGTATGAAAATTGGTAATACGAAAATATTTAGAAACTGAAGTTAATTAACAAGTATGAAAATTGGTAATACGAAAATATTTAGAAACTGAAGTTAATTAACAAGTACTGATAAAGGAAATAAGATTCTTTGAAATTCAAAATTTAAAAATGAATTCATGTAATACATATTTGATTTTTCACAAGGCTTCACAGAATTTCATGACAGATCTCACAAATTTGAACCCTCTTAGAAGAAGCTTACGATTCCAATCTTGCAACGGGGATTGATGGCAGTTCTTCTGGAACGTTACCTCTTGTTCAATGCTGGCTAATTTGTGAGGAATACTCGCCTCCTCAGAAAATCTAGATTTCTAAACTGCGTTGACATCGAATCTGCTCCAGCGTTTTTTCTGCGATGACATTTTCCAGCCTCCCAATTGAGCCATTGACGGTGTTTCCCTTCTTTCTGCGATGAAGTTTACAATTTCACTGTTACGAAAGGGTTCGTGTTGAGTTTTCAAAGGCTTACTCGTCCCCTCAAAAAATCCCCACTTGCAAACTATGTTGGTCCCCGATTCCAGATTCTTTGGAACGGCATCACTCCTCACAACAGCGTGCAATCTTGTGGCTGGAGCACTTTCTCTGCATTAAACTATTTCTAAACGCATATTTGAGCGTATTACATTCCATTTAAAATTATTGTACACTGTCAAAGAATTTGCATTAAAACACGGTTAAAATCCTAGAATAAATATTGCCAGGCATTTACCGTTTTAAAATTGGATGTATTAACAACGTAAAGGAGTGATATTACGACCAGCAACCCGTAAAAAATAATAACAAAGTAGGGTAAAACTTACGGTCGCCTGTATTTTACGGTTTTTTTAACTGTGTATAATGACCTAATGCCGTCTAAAAATCAAAGAGAACATCCCCCATGAGAACCAGCTTTAGTTCAGGTTTCGAGATAAAACAAAATTGGCATTCACTCTTTTTCATTTAACATTTTGTTTCGACACGTGTTCTGAATCACGTTTTTCGTATTATAAATTTCCACTCACAACTACTTGTATGTGAACGTGTAAGTCCATCGCTTAACCAATGTAGTCCTAACGAAGAATAACGTAAAAAGTGATTCGGAATACATATAGACACCAAATATATGGGAAAACGTATATACGGCTTTAGTATTATCCTGAAACCTAACTGGAACTTAGTTTGTCCTGAGAGATGATGTCTTCGATCTTTAGACGTCACTAACGACATAGCTCAGTCGGTAGGGTCCCTGCCAGCATGGTTTCCAGCCGTACAGGTGGTGGTTCGAATCCCCACCCGGCCAGAAGCTGTTACCTTAAAATGAATTCCAAGTGGATATATATTCCCAAGATAGAATTCGGTATTAAATGCCATTCGTGGATGATATTTACACACACACACACATATATATATATATATATATATACACACACACACATATATATATATATATATATACTATACATATGAGAGAGAGAGAGAGAGAGAGAGAGAGAGAGAGTCATTGGGCTAAGATGGTGATTCATTTTATACAATGATGTCATTTCAGTTTTGGGAAGAAAATATTGGATCGAAGTTCTTAAAATCATTCGTAATTTGATAATTTTTCTATCCCCAAGTGAATGGGAAACGTCACCTTTTTGTTGCAGAAACACAAAAACCTGTGGTTGTAATCTACAGAATAAAATTTACACAACCCTTTCTCTCTCTCTCTCTCTCTCTCTCTCTCTCTCTCTCTCTCTCTGATCACTGAAAGGGCCTCTAAGAGTTAAGGGAAATATTTCCTTTAGCAGGAACCTGTTATCCCAACTAGAAATTCAATCAAGTGGGCAGATTCCTTTGAAGTGGAAAAGACATATAGGAAGAGTATTCACTTGAATCTCCCCTCAAAACCAAAGACCTCTTCCAACACAACTCGGAAATCACTTCCCTCCACTTCATGAGCAACTGATGCCGGATGGGAAGGGAAGAAGAACTGACCAGCGAGTTTTGGGGAAATAAAGTTGTAAAGAAACGTAACAGAAAATATGTGAAAACAGAGAGAGAGAGAGAGAGAGAGAGAGAGAGAGAGAGAGAGAGAGATGATGATGATGATGATGATGATACTTCAAATGTAAAGTTTTTTAAACTCCATATGAAGGGAGCCCTATTTTTATACCGTAAAAACTGAAAACGTGTATTTAAAAAATAATAAAAAATTTTCTTTATATGTATAAAAATAACTTCAATCATCAAAGTAATAAAAGATAGGTTATCAGCAAACTAAAAGAATTTGTCGGTTTTCCCGGATCACATACGACTGTTTTTCATGTCTAACTCTGTCTGTCTGTCTGAAGCGTCCATAGGAAATGGAAATGGAAGCGGTGTGCCCTATTTCAGGAAAATATTTTCTTCAGCAGGGAAGGGTTATTCCAACTGAAAGTTCAATTAAACAGACAGAGGTAACGGATGCAGTAATCTCTTCAGTTTCTCCTTGAAAACATCGAACTCTTCAAAATTCATTTCCAAAATCCCTTTCGTCCATAAGCTTTCGAGAAAATGGATCTTTAAAAGTAAACACAGGATGAGAGAGAGAGAGAGAGAGAGAGAGAGAGAGAGAGAGAGAGAGCATATGGGTGGATGAAAAGAGCTTCCTTTGATCTTCCTCAGCACTGACTCATCACTCAAAGGGTTTTGGGAGACTTGGCGGCAAAGCTCAAAAAACGCCACTTTCGTCGTTTTGTCCTTCTAAAGGGATTTATTCAACCTTTTCACAAGGGAAGGTGGCTTAACTGAGAGGGGAACAGAAACAAAAGCTGCCACAATTCAGTTGAGAGAGAGAGAGAGAGAGAGAGAGAGAGAGAGAGAAATATATATTCATATATTATACATGAACAGATTGTGACGTCTGCAAGCAGTATTGATGCAAAAATATTTATATTTCACATTATCCGAAGACTTCTTATGTATTATAACGAAATCCTCAGTTCTGCTCTTTAAAAACGTCAACACGCATCACACAATTCCTTATATAAATGTAAATTATATATATATATATATATATATATATATATATAAATGCATACAATGTCTTTTCTCTGCAAATTTTAAAATTCTGATGTATAGGAGGGTTCTACTATAAGCAAACATCTTAGACAATATTATTCTTACAAATATCTAAAAATTTTCAATGTTTAATGCTTTTTCTTTCGAATACTCTATGCAATTAGAATTTTTATCATTATTAGTATTAATTGCTAAGCTATAACCGTAGTTGGAAAAGCAGGTTGCTATAAACCCAAGGTCTCCAACAGGGAAAATAGCCAAGTGAGGAAAGGAAATAAGGAAACAGCTAGAACGGTGTACTTGAGTGTACTCCAAAACAAAACTTTAATTCAAATAGTGGAAGACCATGGTGCAGAGATTATGGCTCTACCCAAGACTAGAGCACAATGGTTTGATTTGAAGACTACTTACCATACCTAAAGAGTCTCTTCTACCTTACCAAGTGGAAAGTAGTCATTGTACAATTTCCGGTGTTGTCGGGTGTATGAGGAATGAGGTGAATGCGGAAAAAATATGCCAGACTATCCGATGTATGTGTAGGCCAAGGGAAAAATTAGCCTTAACCAGAGAGGGTTCCAATACAGTACTATCTGGCCATTCAAAGGACCCAATAACTGTAGTATCACAACGGGTGGCTGGTGCTTCAGCCAACCTACTACCTACAACCCTAACAATCAGTACTGTAAAAATTTTCTTCCTCAAACTGAAGGCGACTGTCATTTCTATTCAATACACAACAGGTGATATCATTGCGGAAATTACTTAAAAGCCCTGCTGGACATAGAACAAGACTTGGATCCATACCAAATTCAAAGAAAGTGTTCTCTTGAACATAATTAATTTCTTCACTAAGATATTACAAATCCGTCCTCCAATTTTCTAACAATTATCCTAGGTAACATACAAGTTTAAAACGAGTCAAAGGAAGGGTCTTATGACAAATATTTTTTTACAATATGTCTTGGTAATCTAATATATATGTTTCGAATTAGAAATCATTAGACTGCAATGACTTTAACCAATTTTATTCCTTTATCGGCCCTAGCATATCCATCGCTTCATCAGCATCGACAGCAAAGGAATGAGGCAGAATAGAAATTATTCCTGGATCTCCTTTGGCAGAAGAGAAGACCTAAACAGATCTCAACATATGAAACGCCGCTGATTTTAAACACACCAATCTGAATTATCAGCCTGCATGTGGGAATATTTGGAGATCATTTAATTAATTCAAGAACATTGAGCTCGGGTTGAAAATGGTCAAAATGGGTCCGCCGCTTCAAATCTTCTAAAACGACTTTAGAAAGTTAGTTACTAAAAGTGAAAGAGCAACAACTCCCAAGAACATTGTCATGATGACGACCTGGTGCAATCAGTAAATGGGCCATAACGAAATCTGAAAGCTAAGGGACTAGTAATACTAAAAAGTTATAAAAATAAATGTTTATGACTTAAACTCTTTAAGACTACACTCACATTCTATCCAGTGAAATAAGCAGTAATTTTCTGTGTCCCCGTAATAATACCCTGAGCCTGTATTAACACAATGCAATAACTTACGGTATGAAAACTCGGCAAACTCGGAAGTTTTCTCGTAAGCCGAGTTGTAAAAGACCAAAAGTTGCCGTAAAGCAGAGAGAGAGAGAGAGAGAGAGAGAGAGAGAGAGAGAGAGAGAAATGTATGGAAATAAACCGTTATTCTCCCAACTTTTATAAGATTAATTTTAGAAATTGAACTCGTGGCCTTCAAATGAGAGAGAGAGAGAGAGAGAGAGAAAGAGAGAGAGAGAGAGAGAGAGAGAGAGAGAGAGAGAGAGGTTATATCGATCTACAATTTACGATTAATGTGATTTTGTTCAAAGTTCAATCTGATTTCTAATTGGTCTACAAAAGAGGGAAACTAAAGTGGCAACATTCATTCTTGAAGACATTAACTCAAAAGTGGCTTTCAATAAATGCGTCTCTTATACGTTTAATCTGAATTGACGTACAATACAATAGCATATATTATGGCATTATATATGCTATTAAATTTTACCACTTTATCTAATCTTTAGGAAGAATATTAACCGCGCGATTGTTATAATGTAACAATTACTATCATGATGCTCTCATATGAAATAAATCGGCAAATAATTTGTTCATTGCGTCGATGGGTTTTCTAATTCTAAGGTCAGTTTCAAATACCAATTAAAGCCATCAATTACACTCCTAAGGGCAATGAAGTTTAATGTGTAAAGTTACACTTTTACAACTGTTTTATGTAGCACATAAATATATAAACTAGACGTGTAGAATAAGTAAAGAACATCAAAATTCCTTGTGCTAATACCCAGAAAGTTGACGAAAAAACAAGAGGTAAGCTCATATCAGTTGGAAAAAATAGTCATGGTAAACTTAAGTATTTGAAAGAGCTCTTCAAAGTCAAAAGATAGATTGTGTTCACAAATTTTCGATACAGAGGCTCAGTCGAGCGTTAGAAAGATCAGATCGAGTAGCCATTCTTTCTCTTTTTTTTTTTCTTTTGCTTTTCTATATTTCCCTTAAAAAACTGCTTATTACAATACAGCCCTTTCTCCAGTGAGGCCTGATTACATACGATATGAATTTGAATTCTATAGCATACATTGCTAGTTTTCCTAAACTAATAAGGAGACACTTAATGGGCACTCGGTAGAACGCATACCTTCGCCAACGCCACATCACAAGATAGGCAATTAAATCATACACATTTTGGTACTACGATATAGCAATTTTTTTTTTTTTTTTTTTTTTTTTTTTTTTACCTTTAACCCAATACCTCCCAAAATCTAATCAAATTGTCCTTGGATCGTGTCCAATCATCCCACCAAATTTCAGGAGATTCGGTGAAATAATTTTGGAGTTATGCGAATTACAAACATACATAAATAAACAAATACACACCTATCAAAATATAACCTTCTGGTGAAGGTAATAAGTAATTTCTTTTGCCAGATTTTCTAGCTAACGTTAGACCCCTGGGTTCGTTGCTTGTGCTTTAAAGCCCCTATTACACTTATCCGGTTTCCTACGGCGCCATCAGTCGCGATGCTTGCATATTGTCAAACCGGAGCGTGTGATTGCAAATCGGTTGTATGAAAGCTCACCCATGACCGACATGGGTGAGCTTTCATACAACCGATTTGCAATCACACGCTCCGGTTTGACAATATGCAAGCATCGCGACTGATGGCGCCGTAGGAAACCGGATAAGTGTAATAGGGGCTTAACACTGATTTTTGGGTAAAGATGCCACCCCTAACTTATGTCCCTGCAGGTGATCAAATGAATTTATACGCCAACAGTGTTGGACATTTATTGATGATCACCTATCCAAAAATTGACCCGATCCACTCATGGTTAAGTGCACACATCGAAAAGCCAATGATCAACTGTCTATTACCACTTAGTACTACCCGGGTATAAATCATGCAAATAAAAGCCAAAGAAAAGGCGGCACTGTCATCGCTAAAGCCAAAGAAAAGGCGGCACTGTCATCGCAAAAGCCAAAGAAAAGGCGGCACTGTCATCGCAAAAGCCAAAGAAAAGGCGGCACTGTCATCGCTAAAGCCAAAGAAAAGGCGGCACTGTCATCGCAAAAGCCAAAGAAAAGGCGGCACTGTCATCGCAAAAGCCAAAGAAAAGGCGGCACTGTCATCGCAAAAGCCAAAGAAAAGGCGGCACTGTCATCGCATATGGGAAGCCCACCTCCCCTTAAAATTGAACTTTTCATTCTGCTGACACACATTCCCCCTTTGATGGTCCTTTACACAATGCGATTTTCTCGGGACTAGACAAAGCTTTGTGCTGACCATTTGAAAAAACAACTTGAGAAAAAAAGCTACACCGAAAACACTTCACGATTACATCAAAATCTTTTTTTTTTTTCTTTTTTGATTGACCGAAAAGTCAAAGGCAAAGGGGGGTCTTTTGATTAACTACAGCAACGTCAAACACGTCAGAGATCTTTTAAACTCAAAAGAGCCGTAACACTATTAACTATATCTCTATATATGGACTTTTTAGAACAGCGGTGAAAGAGATTTTTAGCTCCTTATTCTTAAAGTTTAGGAGGAGAAGCCACTAACAAAAGGAAATTGCAATGAAAAAAAAAAATGGATCTTTCACACAAAACTCAAATCTAACATTTTAAACGAATACTTTCTTTCAAACCCTGTCTCGATAATATCAATGTCACGCAACAGACGGTATTTAATTCTAATTAAATGACTACAAAAGTAACAGGTAGTAAAAAATATAATTTATGTTCAAGAAAATGCTGAGCTGCAAGATGCTTGACAAATATTATGAGAGACAGAACAAACCAAGAAGCCATCAGGTGTCTAATGTGATGAAATTGAAGGATCACATGTTTAGTAACGTCCAGGTACTTTAAGCTGAAAAATAACTTTTCTCTTATTTCAAAGAAAGTATTGAAAAAAAGTTATTAGCATATTACCTCTAAAATATATAAATAAAATATTTGAAACTGAGGAAGTTGATATCTTAAAAAGGTTAATCATCTTGTATAACAAGGATTAAACATATATTAAAAAAAAAAAATACATGGCCGCCAGCATTTTGCATGAATCCGAAATTATTCTTATTGTTGTGTACCTTCCATTGAGTCAAAACTATTTTTGTGGTTTTAACAAGATTGGATAAATAGGGGATTAGCTTTCACTCCAATTGGCCATTGCATAGAAAATTATTTACAGGAAACAATGAAAATGCTAAATCAACATTAAAAAAAAAAAAAAAAAAAAAAAAAAAAAAAAAAAAAAAAATCTGATTTACAAAGCTAAAAAAAGGTTTGTAAGTGCTTAATGGACCTTAATCA
Source organism: Palaemon carinicauda (assembly GCF_036898095.1). Classification (NCBI taxonomy): domain Eukaryota; kingdom Metazoa; phylum Arthropoda; class Malacostraca; order Decapoda; family Palaemonidae; genus Palaemon; species Palaemon carinicauda. The sequence continues at coordinate 154,379,725 of NC_090732.1, forward strand.
ACCGAATACAAATCGATAGCTCCATATCGCTGACACAGAATGCCGAGAAAACTAATTAATGATCTATTCAAATCACCTTCCGCAACCAATAAAGTAGAGCCAATCTGTGCTGTCTAAAGCCCTAATAGACGAGGCACCACTTGAACACACGGACAGTTGATACGGGGCTATTTCGCAAGTTTGCTCAGGACCAATAACACGGCACTTGGAAAGCCATGACGAAGCACTTAAATGCAAATGACCAGACTTTACGACCACCTGGCTAAAATGACCAAACCTCCTCATATTTCAGTAGTTTCTAAATGGCCATGATGGATGGGCTAATGACTATAACGAGATAGTGATGAAGGTGGATTTTTCTTAAATACGTTTCATGCCTTAGATGACCGCGGAGGTAGCAGCAGTAGGGGACTCAGCAGTATGAAGCTTCATCTGTGGTGGAAATGTGGGAGGTTGGGCTGTGGCACCCTAGCAGTACCAGCTGAACTCGGCTGAGTCCCTGGTTAGGCTGGAGGAAAGTAGAGAGTAGAGGTCCCCCTTTTTTTTTTTTTTTTTTTCTTGTTGATGTCGGCTACCCCCCAAAATTGGGGGAAGTGCCTTTGGTATATGTATGTATGTACGTTTCATCTCCTTATACCTTAACGTTGCGCAACGCTAGTCGAAATATTACATGAGTAAAAATTTGTGTATACATAAACAAACACACACGAACAAACAAAAATACTACTAGGCTTTGTATCCTAAAGGGGAGTGACTCCAGAGGAAAATATCAGTGCCTACCGTATTCATGTTACGTGGACGAACCTCCAGTGCAGACAAAAAAAAAAAATCCCCTATATTAACCACTTCATACATCTACAAACAAAGGGTCACCTTCGGCGCGTCCAACCAGACTATTCACTCCCATCTTGCTTAATCTCTTTCGTTCCCTCGATATAATGACCCTTTCCTTCCAATACATTTTCAAAACAATCTTTTGTAACTCTTTCTAGATCTCATATTCCTCCAAAAACCACATAGCACTCCTCAATTATTGACTCTATCAACTAAAATTTTGTAACCTATCCTTTTCACATGATCAGATCACATCGAAATACTTTATTTATCATTTTGAGTATAATATCCTCTTTACCACTTTTATGTATATCCATATTACTACACAACTATTCAACCATGTTTAGACCATATATGTTAACCTAAACAGATTCATCCTTTTTTTTTTTTTTTTTTTTTTTTACATATTTACATTCACACTACTTCTATGAAGGAGCAATCGCTCGACAATCAATACATGCATTCACACCTTGGCTTTCACAGACAATTTACGTTAATTCTTATTAATTTTTCTTGCATTCCCCAAACTGCGTAATATCTTTTTATCCTCTTACAATCCTGTTAAATTTACAAATAAAAACTTTCAATACATCACAGGGTATCGGGTACTGAAAACTTGAATTATATAAATGAACCCATAATAGCCCTTTTTCGGAGGGTAAAACATTGAAAGCGATAAATAAGAAAAAGATACACTTTTATAAAGAAAATATAACGTATGCAAATAACATTAAATATGATGCCAATACTGTGAAAAGAGAAGAATCAAAATTGTAAACGACTACCGATTGATCAAAATCAATAACATTTCTCTCTCTCTCTCTCTCTCTCTCTCTCTCTCTCTCTCTCTCTCTCTCTCTCCTTTGCCTTGTTCTACCACCAAGCAAACTGCTGGGAATGTATAACCAAAGTGATAGATGAATAAACCAAAATTAATTCCTTGTGAATAAATCAGGAAGATAACTTATATCAGAATGGAATGCCGATGGACCACCAAATTAGGTATGATTTTTCTTAATCCCCACGAGAATAATGCATTAATTCGATGCTCTTCAATTAATTATATTGCTTACTCAGGTCGAATAAGAAGATACGAATTGAGTTGGTTTAAGGATATATCAATATGACGGATAATGATGTAACGAATTTTTATCATAAGTATCACATTCATTAAATATATATATATATATATATATATGTATATGTATATATATACATACACATATATATACACACTATATATATATATATATATATATGTATATATATATGTATATATATATATATATATATGTATATATATATGTATATATATATATATATATATATATTGTGTATATTGTATACATACGTACACACATACATAAGCTAAGATAGCTTTGAAAAAAAAATATAATATTCTTAATATCGAATAAATCCAAATAATCATATCTATTCATTGAAGAGTAGAATACTGGAACCGTTTATCGTCGACGGATCACTATTTGTTTTGTGGAAAGTAATCATTTCCATTATAGTTTTTCAATGTTGTATTAGAAAAAGACGCACGCACACTTTCCCAGCCCCCAGCAAACTCTCTCTCACGAAACGAATTCTTTTTCTCAAGATTTTGCTACCAATAGACTATCGACTCAATCTTTTTTTTTTCAATTTACCGCCATTTTAACAGTATGGGTAGATTATTATAATCAACTTCAACTGATAATAGGTTCGTTATATATTATTTCTCCACTCCAACAAAAATGACAAACTCTTAATTGTAATGTACAAAATAAATCGCGTTAAATAAGAAAAGTGTAAATAAAAAATCAATCTTCTAAGGAATACAAGCCAAGGTAAAATGAAAAAAAAGTCAAAGGAAAGACATTAGAAAGGAATGAAAAAATACACGAATATATATACACACTAAATACACACAAGAAACAGAGAGAGAGAGAGAGAGAGAGAGAGAGAGAGAGAGAGAGAGAGAGAGAGTAATTCAATTAAAAGGGCTATGATATTAAATACCACTTACCAATTATATTCATAATACTTTATTTTCGTTCAAGACAAAGAAACCTAATGAAGTGAAAGGTCCCTTCACCCATCCGGGACTGCTGAAGTAAAAGTAATAATATATCGGTAATGAAGTTAAACAAATGTCGTTCAACACACGCTTTCTTATTATATCTAAAATATAAACTGAACAAAGACATTTTTTACAGTAGATGAAGCATATTGAAGGGTTATGCATCTTATGATCTCTAAATCGTTCAAGCATTCGAGTCTTTTTTTTTTTTTTTTTTTTTGATTATACAGATCTTTGCATATTTACAGGTGAAAGTAAAGTAACAACTAATAAAATAAATAGACCGTTCTTATAAAGAAAATTAAGGTTAAGAATTATGGGCAATTTCTCTCAACCTTTACTGTTGTGACGTACGTTTCATGCATATTTAGTAAAGTTATTACCGGAAATGTAACGCATCTAATATTGAACAAAAAACGTATTAGTAAAATTTAACAGAAATAACCCAGTACAAATGAAATTAAGAAACAACAATAGATCCGGCACAGTGTGTGTGTGTGTATATATATATATATATATATATATATATACTGTTTACTAGTAAACAAAATGAGATTATGAAATTTAAAATGCCACTCTCTCTAAAAATAAAAGTGCTTAACCAGATGGTCCCACCAGTTTGAACTTATGCATTAGAAACTTGTAGCCTTAGAACAAACGCTAGTTACAACTCAAAGAGCTATGAAAAGAATAATGATAGGAATAACACTAAGTGACAGAAAAAGAGCAACAGGGATACGAGAGCAAACTAAAGTAGAGGATATTCTAACGAATAACATGGAGATATGGACATGGGCAGGACATATAATGAGGATGACATATAATAAATGAACATTAAGGACAATAAAATAGGTCCGTCGAAATTGCAAAAGCAGTGTAAGGAATAGAAGACGATGGATTAACGAAATAAAAAAATTTGCGTGTGTGGACTGGCATACATAGAACGTAAACAGACGTAAGTGGAAGTACATGTCTTAGGCCTTTATTCAGCAGTGGACTAGTACTATGGTACCATATGTTAAATGAGTGTATTTGCGGCGTCTAAAATCGTAGAGAGTATCTCTTTACCGCAAACATTCCGGTTTTTCATGGAAAGACGAAAACTGCCACTATTGTCTAATTCAATACCTGGTGCCAACACTTATTTTCTTATGGTTCTTTGCCAGAACTACATATATATATATATATATATATATACACATATATATTTATGGTTCTTTGCCAGAACTACATTATATATATATATATATATATATATGTTTATACACACACACACACACATATATATATATATATATATATTGAAACCAACGACAGAACTCTACCATGGAGAGGAAGCGAAGCAAGGCCAATTTGCAGGGTCCGTGACCTCGCTTGACATTAATTAACACCGAAATGATACGAGCCATCAGGCGATGGGGTCCGTCAGCTGAATCGGCATTCAATCGCTTATTCGATATATGACTGCAGGTATCATATGAGAACACCAAAACCATCATCATAGGAACTTTAATGGATCCAGGAAGCATTCCAATCTCAATGGCGTTCATTGGAAGTCAATTTGGGTCTTTCATACTGACGAGGACTGGCTTCTGGACCTGACAGAATATCTTAAAAGGTATTATATATATATATATATATATATATATAAATATATATATATATATATATATATACACACACACATATATATATATATAAAGTATATATATATATATATATATATAAAGTATATATGTATATATATAAAGTATATATATATATATATATATATATAGTATATATATAAAGGGTGAATAAAGGGTGATTTTTAAATAACCTATTACGAAGCATAAGATTAAAATGAGGTGTATTTTTAATCTAATAGGTTGTGGGAAATTTCGATGAGTCCAGAAGGCAGAGAATAGAGCAGGTGTGCTGATACCTGGAAGTTGGAGCGGAAGTGACCTCATCTGAAAAGAGCCGCGATTCAGAATTCAGAAATCTTAATAATAATGGGTCCTTCACGAAAGTGCTTTTATTAATTGAATAGGACTAATTTTAGTAACATCCTAAGAAATTGTGTAAACTTGAGGTCTTTTTATAACAAAAATCCTTACGAACGTTTTGGGTGTTAGGTATGGTGGTGGACAAGTTTCAGAGACACCTCGTTTCTCTTGTCATTTGCTGTTAATGCGTACCGAAGGTTGGGTATATAAAGGTTAGAAGTGGATAGCGGAGGAAATATCTCTTGGAAGTTCAGCTATTAACGTCCTCAGGAAGGCAGATAACAATTTTCTCTTAGGCTCTGTTATCTTCGTTCTCTTCGATATCTGTGATCTCTATGGTAATATAACTTGATTGTGCTGACTGCTCTTACGGAACTAAAGCTATAATATAATTCTTTATTGTGCTTGAACTGTTCTTAAGAACTGTAGTGTTAATAACTGTCTGAGCCTAGTGCAACTTTGTGTTTGAACTGCTTTAACGAAATGAAGCGTTAAGAACTCAGTCTAATCGTCTTATAGGCACACAGTCTAACTATTCATTAGCCTAACCTTTAATCTAACTTGCTGTTAAGAGATGGTGTCACTAAATTATTTCATAGAATCCAACTGTATAATTAACTGTACTGTGGCAGTTCTTATGTATTGCTTTAAAAGAGACCGGTACTTTCTGATTTCTCGCGATTTGAGAAAGGTGAGTGTGGATTGAGATGTAAATTATGTGATTATGTAATCTGTTAAGCAGCATGAAGCCACTTTATTCGCACTGTGATAAATTTTTAAGAATAGTATATTCAACTTTTTTTTAATAAAATTATATTTTTATAAGCCATCCGTATCATTTAATCTTGATTTTGTGTGTGTGTGTGTGTGTGTTTGTGTGTGTGTGTGTGTGTGTGTGTGTGTGTGTGTGTGTTATCATCTCGAGTCTGGTTACTATTACTCTTAAAACTAGTCAAGTGGTAGACTTAAAATAATTCCGGAGCATTTCAGAAAATTGATTATACGGATTAACTTTCTGAACTTGCAAAACAAAAATCTAACAATCAGAAATAACCGAATAAAGGCAAAAGAAATTGGAAAACATATCATAACATAATGAATCTATACTGTGGCAATGAAATAAAGTTTATTAGTGAGAATCCGACAAAATATAAAAAAATATATTGATGAATGTTTGAAAAACAAACCCCTGCGTTAAATATTGATCTAAAAAAAAAAAAATTATAAGTAGGAACCACCCATAAATTAGTTTATGAACAGCTCAAAGTCTTGAACATTTTACAAAATCCCCTCCCTTTACTGCTTCTCTCTCTCACACACATTTCCAGAGATTCCCTGTTCTTCTAATGGGTCGTTTTACGTCCATCCGAATTTTCTGACAATTCCCACTGCAGTGGCTAAAATGGAGTCCCGTGATCAAATAAAAGCTATTTGGTTAACAGCCTCACCCTTGCTGCAAACTTTATTTACAAAAAGGAATTACGTGGTCGGAAAATAATACGGAGTATTTATGACATTTATAAATTAAATAATACACCATATAATGAGTATTAGAAACGTTTGAAGCCAATTAGCCAACCATAATTAACTTACTGACCCAAAATAGTGTATTTTTCTTACGCGCAAATAAGCACTTTATCAGATACTTCCTGTAATTAAATTTAGCTCAAATACGTATGTATCTCTCTCTCTCTCTCTCTCTCTCTCTCTCTCTCTCTCTCTCTCTCTCTCTCTCTCTCTCTCTCTCTCTCTCTCTCTCTCCTTGAAATATAAAAAATAAACAACTATTTTCAGAGAATAATTTTTGGTTAATAAGGAACTTAAAAAAGAAGATAATTGCTGAAAACTCGTACCAAAGTTATTCAAAGGAAGAAAAAAACATTTAATTGTAAATTTACATTCAATAAAAACAATAACTGTAGATACGAAACCCTTAAGTGAATGAAAAGATTGCCAAAACTCAAAGACCAAATAAAAAGCTACATTTGTTTTTATCTAGAAAGAAAGGACTTGGGAATAAGGAACAAAATACATGACATTTCAATTAATAAAACAATATATACATAATAAAACTTTAAGAACAATACCATGGCTCATACAAAATTGAATAACTATTAATACTCATTATATATGCATCAGTCCCATAAAATATAAATACAAATGACATACCTCGTATAACTGAATATGAAGATTTTTTTTTTATCAATGAGATTTGTTAATATGTAAAATGTCATTAAAACTCTGTAATATTCTAGTTCGCTCTCGATAAAACGGGAATAAATTTTTTATTTCTTCGAAAATATTCAAATTGTATGCATATGATAAGTTAAATGATGAAATCAAATTAAGTTATCTGAGATTAAAAAGCAGGAAAGAAAATTATTGAAGGCCAGTAAGTGTGACCCATTAAAGTGAAAATATCTGTATTTGTCTTACACCGAGTAATGCAAATCTTAACTTAATAACCAACGATTTGTATAGAAAAAAAAATCATAAAATTACTTATGGATTTCCAAAATAAATAGAGAACTTTGAAATAGCAATGAATATAAATTACCCGTAAACTTTAGCAACACACGGACCAGCATACATATGAACATGGTATTTCTGAGTGAGAGAGAGAGAGAGAGAGAGAGAGAGAGAGAGAGAGAGAGAGAGAGAGAGTTAGCCACTCTCTTTAATGTAGTCGGATAATGTCGAAACTTTTGGTATTACGACTCCCATATGGTCCTTTTTCTTCTCACCTTAATTACGAGCTCTATAATATGTAAAGTTCTATAAAGGGGAGAATGACGCATTCAGTCGCAGAACAAAAGGTAAAGACATAATGCTCTTTGCATCGAAGCAAGCATAGGGAACACCATAAAACATTCGAATTTATTGTAAACATGTCGTTCTATTTAACTGTATGCACTATTGTCAGAATACTTGCATTTCATACTTTCCTAATCCTCTGGTATCCAAGAGAATCACAGGGCCTAAATGAATTCACGTCATATGTCTCTTGCTGTGCCATCTCTGGGTTCAACCCAATTCTTAAATTCAACCTCCCTTTGCATGTCATTAGCCACGTTTCTTTTGACCTACCACGTCCTATCCTGCTTAGCAGCTTCCATTCAGGTACATCCTGATCAAACTCATCTTCCCTTCTTGAAATATATCCCCATTCATCTTTATCTTGATAATCTAACTATGTTTGGTCAATGTGACCAACATAGTTAGATTATCAACCTGCAACCTCGCGAATTGCCAAATTTGTTATATGCTGCTGCCATTTGATTCTCAAAATCCTTCCCAATGCTTTAATCTCAAAGGCAAGAAATTTTGCATCAGTTTTTGCAGTGCTGTATCACAACTGGTGCCCATAAGTTAATATTGATCTTACGAATGAAATGTATATTTAGATTTTGCAGTGAACTGATACTCCATTTGACCTCTTAAGTGTTCTTAGTATGCCAATTGATTGTTCTGCCCTCGTCATTCTCCTTGAATTCTATTATTAGTGAGCCACTGCTGGTAAGATGGTTCCTAAATATTTGAAAGAGTTTGAGTTAGGTAATATTACTCCTCCTAGAGGGCAGTTCATCTGATCACCACTGAATTTGTATGTCCCCAGTCTTTCTCTGGCTGATCATCACTACAACCTTTCTCCCCTCCAGTAATAAGCTATCAATCATTTCCTGTATTTTAGCCATTGTAGAGGCAATTAGAAGTATATCAACTGCGTATTCAAGATCACGTAATCTCTGGTCCCCTTTCCATTGAATACTATTATTCATTCCTTGAATTACCCTGTTCTAATGTAATCAATCACCATAATAAACAGTAGGGGGGACAGTGTTCCACCTAATAGTACTCCAGTCTTGACTTCAAATGCATCTGTACGACTACCATCAACCATTACCATGCAACATGTTCCACTATACATATCCATTATTATGTTTACAATCTTTTCTGGTTTCCCGTAGTGCCTCTGTATCGTTTTTTAACTTATTATGTGGAATACTGTAAAATGCTTTCTCAAAATCTACAAAGCATAAAATAAGAGGTGATTTTGGTTCGTTACACTGTTGAGCTATATGTCATTCAATAAAAATTTGACCATCACATTCTCAACCCTTTCTGAAACTTGCTTGCTCTTTTCGAAGTATTATATCTATTACAAGTTCTATTCTATTCAATATTATATGGGAAAAACTTTCATACCTACCGGTGACAATGTTACCTCTTTCCAATTCCCAGTCTCTCAAATCTCCCTTTCTTTTTCCATTCAACGGGCGTGACTTCATCTCGCCACATATGATTGAATAATTCAGTGAACACAATGTATGTTCGAATTTCATCAGCCTTCAACATTTCCGGTGCAATACCATCCATTTCTTGTGACTCACTAGTTTTTCAGTTGTTTGATTACCAAAACAACCTCTGCTAATCTAGTGTCACTTACATCTACAGCCAGATCATGTTCGGCCTCACGAATGTCTTCCTCGTTTGGAGAGGCTGGTCTATATAGTGTCTCTTCAAAATGTTCTTTTCATCTAGCTCAAATTTCAGATTTCTTAGAAATTTTCATTTTCTTCTGACATGTAACTCACATATCTCCCTCTTCTTTCCAGTGGTTTATCGAATACTCTCATATGCATATCTTATACTTCTTCCATCGCTCTTATCTGCTGTAGAATCTATAAACCTTCTTTTGTCTCTTCTACATCTCTTTACTTCACCATCAAGGCTCATCTATTCAGGTCGTAATAAGGTCAGATGTGGGTTGCTTTTCTTCAATGATTCCAAGTTAAGTTTTGGTATTCTTCTTTTCTCTATGATATTTCTTTTCAACTTTTAATTGCAAAGTGTTCCTAAAGCAAGCTTGTTCATTGCTAAGATATCTTCTGATAGAAAGTTATTCTAATGAGGAAAACTATTATCATTTACTGGATGTTTCATCACCTTTTACAAACAAATTAATAAAGCTAGCCTTTTAGCAAGTAATTTTTGTTTTTCATTGGTAATACTACATGGAGAACATAGCGACACACAACACAATAATTCATGTATCTTATGTAATTCGAAAATCTCTTTAACCACTAAAGAAAAACCATCAAATTCAAACAATTACATAAGTTTTAAAGTTCATCCTTGAATTAACCCCTATACATGAAAATATTGAATTAAAAAATTCTAAAAGAAAACTAACTTTTAAACATCTCAATTTTACACCGCAAATTGGTGAATTGGAAGTTAATCTGAAATTTGGATTCTCGAGAAGAAATTATCAGATATCAAAAGGCAATATTTCAATAATATTGATTATGATCTCCTGGGATATTGACCTTGAACATAAATCATATTCTCTTTCCAGGGAACGTGGCAATACACAAGAAAGTAAATTCTAACCATCAAAGAGAAACCGAAAGAACTAGTGAAATAGCATCTTCGAAAAAAAAAAGGATAATAAATACCGCTAGTAAAACTCAGTTGCGCATATAATAGCAATAATAAACCATATGTCTGACAACAGTTTAATAGCAATAATAAACCATATGTCTGACAACAGTTTAATAGCAATAATAAACCATATGTCTGACAACAGTTTAATAGCAATAATAAACCATATGTCTGACAACAGTTTAATAGCAATAATAAACCATATGTCTGACAACAGTTTTCTCATATAGATGAGACGGGGATGTACCTACAAATTAATATGAAGCCCAATAATCTCTCTCTCTCTCTCTCTCTCTCTCTCTCTCTCTCTCTCTCTCTCTCTCTCTCTCTCTCTCTCTCTCTCTGTGTGAGTGTGTGTATGAAGGACCAGGCAATCCAAATATACTGTATGTGCTCCTTTAACTCTAAAGGTAACTGCATGAGTAATCAAGCGCTGTTTATAACAAGGCGTGGTTTAAAGAAACCAAGCAGAAACTGGAGATAAATGAACCTCAAAAATGAAAACATAGACAGGAATAGATGTCAAAGCATGGCGTAGGAAGGTAAGATGCTGAGTAACTGGAGATCATATCGAATTATTGTCTTTCCTTCATCGTTTTCCGTTTAATTTTGTATTGCTAGTGAGGGTTATTTTCTATCAACGATTTCAATCATTGGCTAAATACATTATAGACATTATTTATTCGACATATTTATTTTTCTTACTATTAACAGTTTACTGCTTGGTCGTTTCCCATGTACTCGACTCTATATTCAATAAGGATGATTTGTCTGTTACTACGTTTTACATATTAAAAACTTTAGAAATTATCAGCCAGGTTTTCTCAGAGTAAAAACAATAACTCATTTTGACAGGGTCCCTAATAAATCCATTCTACAATCTTCATTATACATAATGATAAATCATAAATCCAAAGCAGACAACAATAAAACAACACATTATAATTGCAAAGAAAAATATCTCGCTTCCAGAGAGAATAAAGCAGACTAGAAATCCAAGGCAAATCAAAGAGAAAGATGGAAAAAGAAATCCGTCCTCCAGACAGGGACATGCTCAGCAACATCCATTGGAAAACCATTCACTCTTCTTCTTCTTCTTCTTCTTCTTCTTCTGGGACGCCGTCATCCTCATGTGAGACTCATGCAGGCGAGAAGATATTACTGACAAATAAGCGCGTCGCTGAAAGAAAACGCCACTTCAATCCTCTTCCAGTGAAATTTCCACTCCGAAAACCCTAGACCTACCCAGGAGTGGGTGGGGAGGTTTTGGGTATGGGTAGGGGAGGGGGTGGAGAAGTGGATAGATGGGGCCGCTGTCGCGTCACCTTCTTGTTGTAAGTCTCCTTCACAATTCACCTACACAGCAGATCTGCCTTCCTCCATTTCCATTCCAACATCAGCCAGTGGGAATATAGGTCCACATATCTTGTTTACTTGCGTTTGCGTGTGCACATTCACAATACATACACACCACACACACACACACACATATATATATATTATATATATAATATGTATATTATTATTATCATCATCATCATCTCCTCCTACGCCTATTAACGCAAAGGGCCTCAGTTAGATTTCGCCAGTCGTCTCTATCTTGAGCTTTTAATTCAATACTTTTCCATTCACCATCTCCTACTTCACGCTTCATAGTCCTCAGCCATGTACCCCTGGGTCTTCTAACTCTTCTAGTGCCTTTTGGAGCCAAGCTGAGCGTTTGGTGAACTAATCTCTCTTGGGGAGCGCAAAGAGCATGCCCAAACCATCTCCATCTACCCCTCATCATGATCTCATCCACATATAGCACTCGAGTAATCACTCTTATAGTCTCATTTCTAATCCTGTCCTGCCATCTAACTCCCAATATCCTTCTGAGGGTTTTGTTCTTGAATCAACTAAATCTATTGGAGATCGTTTCATTGTCATGCCATGACTCATGTCCATAGAGTAACACCGATCTCACTAAACTGATATGTAGTCTAATTTTTATAAGTAATTTCAGGCGATTTGATTTTCAAATTTTATTTATCCTAGCCAATGTCTGATTCGCTTTTTCAATCTTTCACTAAACTCTAATTCTAAAGACCCTGTATTGGGATCATAGTTCCTAAATACTTAAATGATTTTACCTCATATATATACTGTATATATATATATATATATATATACACATACATACATACATATATATATATATTATATATATTTATATATATGGGAGTGACATAGCTTATCCTCAACCATACACACATATACACACACACACACACACACACACACATATATATATATATATATATATATACACGTATGTGATACTACACGTTTAGATGGATATAACACCAGTGGCAGTGTAAATTGAAAATAGCAAAACCTGATAAAAACAGAAGTAAATGGCAAATTACAAGAAAAACTAAAAGACCGAATAAAGAGGGAAAGAAACCAGATAACCTAAACTTGAAAAGACTTAGAAGAAAATATATAAACGGCGAAAGAACGCAACGAAGCAAAATGAAAGAGGGTAAAGAACAATAGAGAGAAACGACGAAGAAAGGAGATGAAGGATTATAAAGGACATACCAAAGCAAGGGATGAATACTGCGGGAAATGTCAAAGAGGAGAAAGTCAAAAACAAACAAATAAGCGAAATGGTAAATACAATATAAAAATGCGAAAACGACGATAATGTACAAAAAGAGAAAGAAAGGGAGTAGATAAAACGCGGATTACGAAAAGAAAATAAATTATGCATAACTCAGTAAAATGGAAGGATAAAATGCACGAATAAAATAAAAGCAAGGAAAACAATGGGTAAAAGGGAATTTAGGGACCGATATGAAAAAAAATGTCATAAAAACAAAGAAAAAGAAGGAATGGATAAGAATTCTCATGTTTTGGGTCAGTGTAAAATTCTCATAGATGTAAAAAAAAAAAAAAAAAAAAAAAAAAAAAAAACTGCGCGAGAGAGAGAGAGAGAGAGAGAGAGAGAGAGAGAGAGAGAGAAAGGTAGAAACGACACTTCAAAAATGAATTACGGATTTAAAAACAAGATAGCAGCCAGCAGAGGGAAATGGAAGCAAAACTGGATAGCTCCTCTACATACCCCAGTACAATATAGGTTTAAGCTGTAGGAAATAGTATGTAAGCTATATAATCCATTTAGAATTGATATTTCAGATCTCTAGACAGCATTTGAATGTTTCCACTATATAGTAAAAAGGATTAAATATATTAGGAACAATAATTATCTTAAATAAATATGACTTACCCATCTCAAAGGTAATATACATTTCTTGCTAAAAAAACCTTTATATTTGATTTAGAATCATTAAAAATGGATAATCTGTACTTCTTTATTGCAATATTTCATACCAGGTATTTGGGCCAACAGTTGATATCAATAAAAGAATAAACAAAAATTAATAACAATCTTTAAGAAAAAAAATATATTATTCATATTATTTATTCACTGTACACAAATATAACGAACTCACCTGCTGCAGGACAGTTGACTGCTAAAACATTTGCTGCATAAAAGTACTAAGTCTGATATAAATTTACCAATTCCAATAATAACAATAATATCAACATTCTAATAATGAAACTAATAATAATCCTCACTGAGCAATCCAGCATAATTTGCACAAGGGTTGTAATATTACCTGAGCTGATTCTAGCGTGGAGAGAGTCGAGGTCGCGTCTGGTCAGCATGAGGAGCCTGAGGGCGGCAGCTACGCCAACCAAGGTGGTGAGCAGCAAGAGCAGTGTGCAGGCTCCTGGAAGGCACGCCCACATGCCCATGCCTTCTCCACCTCCCCCCATCACTCTCTTGGTGATGACGCCCACGCCCGCATAGTCAGCCTCCGGGTCCTCGGAGTCGGAGCGGAGAAGGTCGTGATGTGAAGCCGAGGAAGATTTGCGGCGCACCTTGTCCTCGGGCACAAGGGCGTCCAGCTCTTTGCGTTTGCGACGTAGCTTCTTGTGACCTCCGACGCCCACAGAACCACCCACGACGCCCGCACAAGATTCACCGTGACTCATGTGGGCTAGACGGTACTTCACCACTATAGAAATGGTGAGATTCCAAAAATATATTTCTTTTAATTTGCACTGTCCATCTATTCTGCACCAATAGGAGTCATTCGGGTTTCTATAATCTCCAGTAGGTTAAGAAAAGCGACGTTCAGATGAAAAATAAGCAGAAATCTTCCTGTTTCACTCTGTCCACTTGGCTTACTTTCACGGAAAGGATTCTCTTAGCCTTTACATACCGGCTCGGTCAATAGCTTGACCTCACACTCAAAAGACTAAGAAATTTAAACACTATTCCCATAGTTTTTCACTGGGAGAGCAAAGGAAAACAGCAACGGGGCTTTTCTCTGTTCAAATATCCGGAAGAAAAAATATCAGGTTCGTTCACAAACGACTGGCCATTTTTCAAAAGTAACAGATCCAGGGGATTTCGTTTTCTCTTTTTACGTGTATTTTTCTTCTTCGTCAAGTGACACAGCCAGAGACAGAGCGGGGGACTGCCGAAACTGGGGAGGTGGGGGTGTTAGGGGCTTGTGTCAGTGCAAAAGCTGATATTTCAATTTCTTCGTCACCTTAATGGAAAAGGGAATTAACTTTTTAAACCACCTCTGCAAGGATGTCGAGAGAGGGAGAAAGAGAGAAGGCCATCCAGCTCCTAAAGAGACTCTTGAGTTTTACGAGTCTTGAGACAAAAGTTTGATGGTGACGTTTCTTCCCTTCGTTTCTTAGATTTCTCTATCTCTCTTCTTTCTGGGGAGAATCGTCGCTACGTCGCAGGGGAAAAAGGAATATGACAACATAAATAACTAAGAAAAATAAACAAACAGTAACTTCGAAAAGAAAAATGGCCAACAAAAGCGCGGGAAATTGGAGCTGACTGTTCAAGCTAAACTAACAGTTTTATATTCAAGTTCATAGACTCAACTTATATATCTATCTCAGACCACAATCTGGGCATGCGTTTGGGTTTTATTCTATGCAAGAGGGAAGTGTGAAGACCAATTATCTATAAACTTGATTGGACCCGGAAGCAGAGAAGGAAAATACGAATCGGATATTCTAAGGATAATCGCTTAATGGACATAATATAAACTCTTAGTCTCCAACTTTGCAACAAAATGACACGAAAATATAAAACACACAGATCTAAATTTCGATACAACTGGCAATCAATATCTTGAGCCAGTCCAGCGTAGAGTTCGTTGTTCTTCGGTGCATAACAGTAGATGATGGACTTATAACATTGTCGACATTTCACATTTCTTTCACTAGTTGGTGAAATAAAGTATCTCTGAATTTATCAAAACCTGTAATAATCACATATGTCTTTTTAAAGTGACCATTCTGAAATAAAGAATTTGATTACCATTTACATACTGTAGATGAAAATATCTTTGGTATACAACAGGAAAACAGGGGCATGGGACAACACAAGGTAGATGTACACACACAGATGCACACATACAAACGACCACATATGCAAAACAAAGTCTTTTCATGATATATGGCAAATACACACACACACACACACACACATATATATATATATATATATATATACTAGAGCCGCAGGGTACAAGGGCTGGTCCATATGAGATAAATGATAAAGACAGAAGTCAGTAGACTGGAGAGAGAGAGAGAGAGAGAGAGAGAGAGAGAGAGAGAGCAAATGGATTTGAGAACACTAGTTGATGGAAACGATTTATCACGAGAGTACTGAGCCAGCTCGATTGAGTGTGCCTGAATTAACCCTAGGAGAGAAAGGGCTATCTCACACTACGACGATGTTATTCCACTAGAAGGAGCTCACACAAGAACACAAGGAGGCAGAAGCTAATCCCAGAAATAGAGGCAAAGCGAGTGCAGTGAAGGAGGAGGAAATCGCGTTAATAGATGTTTGTTATGTACAGGCTACTTTTAAAAGCCTATTTGACTTATATTCTGGCTACTTTTAAAAGCTTATTTGACTTATATTCTGGCTACTTTTAAAAGCCTATTTGACTTATATTCTGGCTACTTTTAAAAGCCTATTTGACTTATATTCTGGCTACTTTTAAAAGCCTATTTGACTTATATTCTGGCTACTTTTAAAAGCTTATTTGACTTATATTCTGGCTACTTTTAAAAGCCTATTTGACTTATATTCTGGCTACTTTTAAAAGCCTATTTGACTTATATTCTGGCTACTTTTAAAAGCCTATTTGACTTATATTCTGGCTACTTTTAAAAGCCTATTTGACTTATATTCTGGCTACTTTTAAAAGCCTATTTGACTTATATTCTGGCTACTTTTAAAAGCCTATTTGACTTATATTCTGGCTACTTTTAAAAGCCTATTTGACTTATATTCTGGCTACTTTTAAAAGCCTATTTGATTTATATTCTAGATTGGAAATTATTTATACATGGTAAAGATTCCAGTTAATATACTTGATAATGACAGTAATTTGTTAAAGGTTTATAACGAGGTTAACGACGGAGTTGACCAACCTTGCAAATTATTCTAAGTCTTATAACCTGTCACTTTACTGTATTTAATAACCACGTTGAATTGAAACCTTGCAGCAAACCAAATAAACAGAATCTGACTTCAAATAAATATAGTTAATCATGAATAATCAATCAAAATGACAAAAATATAGGACCAAAAGAAAAATCATGAATTCAGACTTTCTAAAAGCGGAGTGCAACAATCCGTTACTGAAATCTATCAGCGATTAAATTCTCTACATAAATCAGGTGTTGTATAGAATTCTTGTGTCTTATTCCCAAATGAAGAAACGCAGAAATAGCTTGAAGTAAAGAATGGAACATTATAAGGATGATTCATAGATAGATGAATAATAAAAAAAAAAAATCCGTGAACACGTACTTTGATGAAAAATAAAATAAAATCCGTGAACACGTACTTTGATGAAAAAGAAAACAAAATTCCAAATCTAGAAAGGATTATCATGAACACGTTAAATGATGTATGATCATAAGACTTAATAGGTCAGAGTATTGTAAATCCTTCAGTCCCAATGTGGGGAATGTTCGCAAAATTCTGTTCGAGACAGAAATCTGAATATAAGAATTTGCCAAAGAAAAATTATACACATGAAAAATAAACTCTATAGCTTGAGAGAAATTTTCAATGCAAGTTGCGCCGTGGTGATCCTCTTGTGTATACACTAGGTTGATATAAAGGAGAAGAAAGAAAATAATTAAAGCTTTCGTGTCTTCTTTGCTATCACGTTTTAACATGACCGACCTGGATGAATTATTTGCCTTCTTTATGAAATTGAGATTACTCTACTCTTCTCCGGCCTTACAGTATGCAGCAACCACTCAACCATCTCTCTCTCTCTCTCTCTCTCTCTCTCTCTCTCTCTCTCTCTCTCGTAACTCCAAGTTACCCAGCAGCAAGCGTTGAAGAGTTTGTCATAAAATATTAAGTTGGGGAGGATTATCAACATCGAACCAGTCCCTATGCCTGCTAAATAAACGAATCCTATACCGCCAATATAAATATATAGTTACAATTGCCAATAGAAGGAGGAAAAGATTCCAATCAACGATAGTGCTTCAGACCACTACAAGGTTTCAAAAGATCCGGTGTAAAGCTTCTAAAATGGCTTAAAATCCATTAGCAAACACTTTTATGGAGAGTTTAGTTACTCCATGTATACATTACACTGTACTCACTGCTAAAGGAAGTTTTCGAGCTTCAAAGGTTTACAAAAAAGATAGTCGCGGTATATTAATTCCAAATCCAGGAAAAATAGAAAAGTTCTTTCGACCGTTCTATTTTCTGACGTACCATGTACGAACGCATACAAGATCACGGTCTAATTTAGACGCGTGAAATTTTTTTTTTTTTTTTTTTTTTTTTTTTTTTTTTTTTTGTATTACACCATTGGGCCAATTTCAAATCGAATTAATTTTCAGTAATCAACCACTCAGCTCATTTGACACACCAAGTTCAATGACTTGCAGTAAATTCTTTCGTTAAAAGTATGTAAAAAACTGCCAAAAGGGGGCAGACAGAAGGACCCATTTCTTAGATTTGTTTTGTTCCTTTCCACTTGCGCGCTCTGATGGAGGCTAGAATTTCCTGAAATTTGATAATCCTGCAAACCCAATGTTTTGATGGTTTCGCGTTCGTGAAATTTCCCTTGAAGAAATTCGTATGTAAGTTTTGAATTTATTATGCTTCATATTCTAGTATTTCTGACTGTATTTTCTAGGAATTAAGAAAAAAAATTATGCAACTAGGAACCGCATTAGAAACACAGAGCGGACGCTTATTTCGCTACATGTTTTTTTTTTTTTTTTTTTTTTTTCATGATCATCAAAGTGATGAAAAATCAAATTGAACATACTTATATTCCTGCTGGTTTCCCAAAGGTAAATCAAAATATAAAAGGATTCAATAAAAAAACGGCAAAGCGATTTTGCTCTGGGAGGAAGTGACTTAGAGGGACTATTTCTCCAGTAGGGAAAACTGTGACATCAGTTAGGTTCCACAGAGTGAAAATTTATTAGTTCCCTATATACAAATTCAAAATATTAATAGGATAAAAACATAATCCGTCACCAGTATCTCCTTATTCATTTACCAGTCTCTTTTTAAGAGGGAAGCGTGTCATCACTAACGAAGAGAAGTCATTATTCCTCGCTAATGAAGGAAAATGCTTTGTCGGGAAGCTCTTCACTTTCTCAGTATTATTATTTCCAGAATGATTTTTCCTAAGAAAAAATATTGGAAAATAAGTGACCCGATGAT
>NC_090732.1:154403862-154413862 GCF_036898095.1 Palaemon carinicauda
ACATGCTCGATTATATTGTGAATTTGAAAAATATAAACTGACGTGCAACGCAGCATCGTATGAATATAATAATAATAATAATAATAATAATAATAATAATAATAATAATAATAATAATAATAATAATAATAATAATAATAATAATAAAGTCTACAAGCGAAATAAAGGGGACTCCCCCAGTAACAGAAAACCGTAAGCGCTACATTAAATGAGAAACGCCACTAAAACGCACTCGGTCTTTACCCCTGATGTCTGAAATAAGTGCTTCTTTTTTACAGCCATTACAATGTCTATAGTTTATGAAGCTGTTTAGTCCTTTACAGGGGAAAGTAAAAAAAGAGTTACATATGCAAGGGAAGCAACTAGACAAATAAACATAATATACGAAATGGAACGTGAATCCTTGCTTTCTGGTGCCTAAACTCACAACCAGGGAAGGCCCATCCTGCACCCATTAGGTTCACTTGATTTCTATTGTATTGGTCTGTGTATAGAGAAGTTCATTTTCATCCTGGTATGTTAATTTTGGTTAGTTGTGAGCAGCTTAATTGAAATACAATTAATTGCACAACGAAGAATTATTTCATATTACTTTTTTTTTTCAGGTATATAAAGTGCAATGGTATTTGTGCTATCTATTTTCCATCTACATAAACGGAGAAAAATGTGACAATAGAGAACTTGATTAGTACTAAATTTTTCTTGATGGCTCACGTATATCAAAATAAAGTCCTCTCTGTTGTTTTAGATTAATAAGTTGAAACAACTTGAATACAAATCCAGTATACAATTCTATATCCCCTTTTAAGTAACATTCATTAATTGGTGCCACTTCAAACCTTAATATTTCCCAGTTATCAAACTCTAATCCTAAAATAAAAATGAAAAAATGGTAAACTTTCAAAATTGAAGTTCCCAAAATCATGTTACTTATATCCATCCATAAAACAGTCACCAATTAAGTAATGTATACATATAATTTCCCCCACTGCCATATTTCCATATATCTTGAGTTTTCAATAACATTCCCATAGTGCTTTGCTATATACGAAACAGTACCTAGCAAAGACACATATTACACACACACACACATACATACACACACACACACACACACACACACACATATATATATATATATATATATATCATTATAATTACAACTTATCTTTACCTAAATCTGATAACCTACCGAAGAACTAAAGCTGAATAAGTTATTGACATAGAGCAATCAATATTTTGTAATCAAAATATTTTGGCATTTTTGAAGGCATGAGTGCACTAGTAACAATCTGGAATTAACCCAAAGAGATACACCCTACACATAGTGAAGGACACGAAGTAACGAGTTTAAAAATGACTTGTAATTATTCAGAAAAAAAAAAAAACTTTCGTTTTGTATAATCGGAAAGATATGAAACCCATCTGAATCACACAGAGCAATGCAGAACAGGGTCTAGTAATCATAACCATAATGACAGACAAGGGACGTTGTTACATCCCATTATTACAGTGGGGTGAAAAAGCAATTGAGAGAGAGAGAGAGAGAGAGAGAGAGAGAGAGAGAGAGAGAGAGCCTTACCTTATTGCCTTATTTTTTGTTTGGGTTCCCCCAGGTCCCTCAGTGTGAGGCACCTCATATATCCACCAGAGAGTTGCTAATGCATCTTCCGGTGTATTTTGCATCTTCCAGTCTTGGATGGTCTGGGATGCATCTTAGGTATTTATCGAGCTTATTCTTAAACACATCTACGATCGACTTAATTATATTTTCTATCCAGACTAAGCATGTTGAGCAGAATACCTTTGTGTCTTTATTTTTTATTTTTTGCTGTATTTCAGCACATGTGGGGTGTGTTGAAACATGACAGGCATCACATTTTCTAATCAATTGTTGAGGATTATTAATGGAATACCATATCTTACATGTATTACACCATTTTGGCATTCTTTTTCCCATTGCATCAATCAGCATATTCACCATATTGGACTTCTTATTGTTCTTTGATGGAATGTGTTGATTGATGTAGACTTTCTTTATAAGTCTCTTTATCACTTGGATCTTCTTTGGAATTTCTTCTATTATTTTGCTGATGTTTTCCGCAGATTTGCTCCAGTTTATTGGATCATATTGTTTCAATATGTCTGCGAATATTTTTCCGTCACACTGGTTGACGTTACTAGTGACCTCTGTTATCAGACGGTCGAGCTCCTGTTCGCCAACTCATGGAATTTACTTTTGCTGAGTCCAGCGATGTCTCTCCAAGCCTTGCCCGTGTTGTACATAGCCATCTTGATTAGATTTTTAGTAATTCACAAGATAACTATTCTATGCCGACGTTTTATCCCACTTCTCTGACCTCAAACTAATCACTGACTATTCACGAAAACTTGTAGCTATATTGCACTCGATAGCCTTTAGTTATCCGCGTTAAATCAGGATATTTATAGGGTCGCAAAAGTGTAATCACTCACCGGCACACAGATACAGAGAGAGAGAGAGAGAGAGAGAGAGAGAGAGAGAGAGAGAGATTCTCTTTTTCAAGCATCAAAAAGTCTCCATACTGAAAATAACTAAGTTATAAACATTAAAACATTGAACATTTCAAACCTCCCTGAAGCGAGATTTCAAATATTGATAAATACTATAGGCTTGTGTTAAAATTCGACTAGATAAACATGATAAAAAAGTAAATGCGAAGTCAAAGTTGGAGTAGAAACTAACATCATCACGTGAATTAGGTTCAGACGGTACTCGTGCACTACAAGCACTCGATTACTTAAACCAATAAGGTCATTACTGTGGGTCAATTGTTGATACATCTGCCAAAGATCATTGCTGTTAACTGCAAAACACAATGCTAAGACATTTTGGTTATGATTAACTTCATCTTGTACTGAATTTCGCCATATAATACATACATAACACACAAACAGATAGACAAACACACACACACACACACACACACACATATATATATATATATATATATACACACACACACACACACGTTATGTACTTTCGGTTTGGCCAATCTCATATTGGAACTGGATACATCCTAGATTTACAAAGGTTTCGTGTATGCCCAGTATTAAAATTACAAAGTTTTCCTGCATGCATTAATATCTATCGATATTGCTTTTAAGATTTTCGTCATCTAAAAATACTATTTGAGCACTAAAAAAGTAAACTGCTTTCTGAGAATTTCTAGTCAACACTTCTTCGAAAGGCTCAAGAAAAGTACACTTTTCAGTAAGTACCAAAACTCTCCATCAAAGGTCTCTTTAATACTAACTGGATATATGTAATGCACGTCAGCGGCAAAAAGTCCTCTCTGTTGTTTTAGATTAATAAGTTGAAACAACTTGAATACAAATACAGTATACAATTCTATATCCCCTTTTAAGTAACATTCATTAATAAGCTACAAAATATGAAGTGAAGTGTGCCATGCAAACTCGATAAAAATTCACGCCACCGCACCACAACAACATTCAAGTTGTTCCTTGAAAATTAACATTCGGAGCAACGAAGGCGAGCTTTCATGCGGAAAGGGTTCCCACAAAACGAAAACATCAGGAGGACTCTGGCGGGAGGTAAAGGATGGTAAACAACCGGATGATGAAGTTAGAGAGGGAGAAGGATCCGGGAGGAAGGGAGAAGGATCCGGGTCCGGCAGGCCCTTCATCGTCTTCCAACATACCAACCAATAAAAAAAAAAGAGAAAGGGAAATTGGGGAAGGAAAGATGCGGTTCGTGAAATAATGAGAGAGAGAGAGAGAGAGAGAGAGAGAGAGAGAGAGAGAGAGAGAGAGGAGTCTTTTAAGTGGGGGAAAAACTAACGACGAACACGAAATCGACATGATCCATTCTGAATTAAGTTAGCTAATTTACACATCAATTGAAATCTCATTTACACTAGTTATATTTCAAATGTCATAAACTATTTCCATTCATGTTCTTCCCCACACCAAACAAAAATTTAACACATTGTTCAGAGAGAAACAATATGTTTTTATAATTTTGGGAAAAGGATTGTACATTATATACGTTACTTGGCCTGTGTCAATTCTTCCTGAATGTTAATAAACGTAGATACTTACAACGAAAATGGTCCAAAGCTAATAAAGAAACTAATTACCGGAATGATATACGAAACCAGCTTTTATTGCAGACATATAATGAGCTCATAACGTTAAAACTGACAGTAAAAGGCATTAATGTACAAGGGAAAAGATAGAAATAAACTGTAAATCAGTCTGTGACAAACAAATTACCATAACCTTTTTTATTAGGTAAGCTATAACCCTGGTTGGAAAAGCAGGATGTTATACGACCAAGAGCTCCAACAAGGAAAATAGCCCAGTGAAGAAAGGAAAAAAGGAAACAAATAGAATGGTAAAGTCTGAGTGTACCCTCAAGCAGGAGAGCTGTAACCAAGGACAGTGGAAGACCATGGTATAAAGACTACGGTACTACCCAAGACTAGGGAACAATGCCTGGATTTTGGAGTGTACTCCTAGAAGAGCTGCTTACCATAGTTAAAGAGTCTCGTCTACTCTTACCAAGTGGAAAACAGACATTGATCAATTACAGTGCAGTAGGTATGCCCTTGAGTGAAGATGAATATATCTTATTGCTGTCAGGTGTATAAGGAAAAAAAGAGAATATGTAAATATAAGACAGACTATTCGGTGTATGTGAAGGGAAACGAAAAATAAGCCGTAACCAGAGAGAGTGAGCCAATATAGTACTATTTGACCAGCCAAAAACTCAAATAACTCTCTAGTGTTAGTATCTCAATGGCTGGCTGGTGTCTTGGCCACCCTAAGATATATATATATATATATATATGTGTGTGTGTGTGTGTGTGTGTGTATGCATGTACTGTATATGTGTATATATATGTGTGAGAGAAAAGAGAAGTGTGTGTAAAGATAAGGCCTGACCATTCGGTGTGTGTAGGTAAGGTGAAAATTAATCATATGGTATCACTAGCACTTTAATTTCACAATTGTTTTATTAGTAAGTTGCATAAATTCTTGCTTTCCACTAAATTCAATACATCACGTTGACTTCTTAGTTTTGCTATTTTGTTTTTTTTACAGACCATAATGTGATAAATTAAAATAATTTAGCTGTAAACGCATAAGAATAAGAGTCCAAAGCTTGATAGACCGAGCAAATGCACAAAAGCTGGTATGAATAACTTTGAACTATATATAATCGGAGAGGTAATTCATCTATTTTGCATGGAGGGAGAAAATCTAAATATTATTAACAATCTATTTTTTGAAAATAGTTTTGCAGCAAAGTAAAACAATATGCTTTTATTAGTTCTGTGCCGATTTGGTCTTCCAATTTAATTACCTTCGAATCAATTCAACAATGTAGCGTGTTCCATTGATAGGTGCGCGTAGAGGGTGTCGATGTAAGTATCAATATATTCAAGAGGAACAAATGTCAAACATATTAACATCATGGATTTCAGTGAAAAGGTAGCATCGGTATTACAAGCAGAAGCGGAACCAATGGCAGCTATTCTTTTCAGTATATTTTGAGGTATGTGTGAGAAACATGATTCATTTCAACTACTGGAAAACGTTTCCTTCGTGGCTAAATAATTGTTTTTCATGTTCAACGAAGGCTCAATATCTCTGAGCATTTCAAGCATTTTTTCAAAAGTTGGTTTCTTCTTGTTTGACAAAAGAACATAGATATTCGGAGTAACTCCACTTATTCTTTTCAAAATAATGTGAGCCGGCAAAATAATCTTTGTGCTATTTAAAATGTTCCATCATTGTACCAAACTCATATGAATGTAAATACTAAAGCCAAAAAAGACAAATTCTGCCCAATACTAGGGACACTATTACTGACAAAGAAATTTTCATCACTTTCCTCTTGAATATAAATTAGTATTGGTACGGTAACTCTAACTTTTGGAGATCTACAGCATTAGGGTGGGGCGCTAACGGCTTTCCTTTCACGTTTATCGAGTTTCTTCATGCCTCAAGCATCTGACAATAATCTTTCTTTATACAATCTGAGATACATCTTCCAACATTTCAGTTATCATTCCACAAGGCTTTTCACTGTTTCTTAAAGACGAAGTTCCCAGTCTGTGTGAACTAATTCAAATGGAACCTACAGTAGAGCCTTGGGCACAACACCAAAACGTATGATGCTGCCTATTTTGTTGAACTTCCCAAATCAAAATAACTGACTTCCGTGAGTAGATTTTCCTTTCCCTCTTTGACTAATGATTTTCTCCATTTTCATGGGTAAAGGAGAGTGTTGACTAAATATTCAGTCTTCTGAAAGCTCGAGCCTACAATAGTAATAAGTATTATATATATATATATATATATATATAGTTAGACACTTGCTTTTTACTATAATTATAGAGATGATTTTGGAAATACTCATTCAATTATCTCTCTCTCTCTCTCTCTCTCTCTCTCTCTCTCTCTCTCTCTCTCTCAATATTAGTAAATCACTAGACTTGCGACCTTAGCATTCTACTTTACGCTTTTAAAGCTAATTTTCATTGGCATCCATTTATACGAGGGTTCAAGTAACGTAACATATGCCGCATTAAGAAAATACATTAACAAAGCCGTATATAGAAAGTAAAACATCCCCCTGAACTTCCATTACGACATAGATGGACGAATACAAACAAATATAATTACGTATACAAAGTTGAAACAACAATATGAAGAGAGAAAAGGGAAAGGGAGAGCGTCCCCCAAAAATTGAGCTCCGAAACCATAACCCTTTAGTACTCTGATAATCACCCCCATTAAAGTTTGTCTAATTAAGGCTAGATTACAATTCGTGTGGAACTAATTACCAATTCGAGCTCAGATTACAAAAGAGCAGGAGACGCTTTCTATGCAGCTGCTGCTGCTGCTGCTGTTTTTCTGCTTCCGCTTCTGCTGCTACTGACAACTCCCAAAGCTCAACGAAAATAAGGGTACGGTTAAAAAGATACAAAAATATTTTTTCTTTATCAAGCATACATACATACATACATACATACAAATCATTCTTTAAAGGTGACATGTGTTCGAAAAAGCGTGGCCACTCCCTCTTATTGTCTATTCTGGATACATACCCACTTTTATGTGTTTATGTATGCATGTATTCGTATAAAATGAGTGAGTGAGTATGCAGAGATGAAAATGTAAATCTAAATATTGAGTTGAGTTAAATGCTTCCCATCTATACCCATGAATTGATATATATATATATATATATATATAATATATATACAGTATATATATATATATATATATACTGTATATATATACATATATATACAGTATATATACACACACACATATATATATGTATATATATATATATATACATACATATATATATATATATATATATAGATATATATACATATATATATATATACTATATATAATATATACAGTATATATAGATATATATATATATATATATACATATATATATAATATATATATACAGTATATATATATATATATACTGTATATATATACATATATATACAGTATATATATATACACACAAACATATATATATATGTAAATATATATATATATATATATATATAAATTATATAAATATAAAAGAAGGAATATAGGTGTGGAAGTAATGGCTTTTGCCAATACACTTTCCAAGAGTAGAAAAAGATGATAAAAAACAAAAAAAACAATGGTATGTTCAATATCCAGATATATGAAAAAAAATATCATATGATCAATTGAGACATCCATTTTGATCGTACTTTTCTCCTCCACGCCAAAAATTTCGAAAAGTTTACATACTTTATTGTTTTCTCGCGATAGAGAAGTCAATCACAATGTTCATTTCCTCTCTCTATCCTTCTGTTTCGTTAACCATAGCCTCCATAGGACCTCTTCCTAGCCTCCATAGGACCTCTTCCTAGCCTCCATAGGACCTCTTCCTTTGCCTATTCCCTCCACATACGAGACCTAAGCGAATTTTCATTCAATAAAGTACAATATTTCCAGTGGCCGAGTGAATAGTTTTCATCATCATCTCCTCCTATGCCTATTGACGCAAAAGGTCTCAGTTAGATTTCGCCAGTCGTCTCTAACTTGAGCTTTGAAATCAATACTTCTCCATTCGTCATTTCCTACTTAACACTTCATAGTCCTCAGCCATGTAGGCCTGGGTCTCCCAACTTTTCTAGTGCCTTGTGGAGCCCAGTGAAAATTTGGTGAACTAATCTCTCTTGGGGAGTACGAATAGCGTTGGTCATTTTAAAGTTCACTGTCTACATTCTTCCCAGGTGGAAATGATTTCTGTCTGGTTCAAAAGGTGGGCCTTTCCCCCAAAAACGGCTAGACTTACAATTCCGTCTCTTACGAATAAAAATACAATCATATAAAAGATGTTTACCCTTTTCTTTACACTTTCTCTCAAGTTGAAACTAATAGCTGAGTAACACAGCTTACTTTTACAACCCTGAGAAGTAAGAGGTTTTCGTCAGGTATACCAAGAATGGACCTGGACTCTGTCTCCAACTTCTTCACGCATAAATACTGAATGAACGCATTCAAAAATTGTTTCCTTTGGCAGTTTGTCTAGCAATACTCGCCCAGCAATAAATGGCTCAAGAATACTAAATGAAGGAAATCTAATCCCATTCCAACAGAAAACGAAAAAATAAAACTTTACATAAAGCAACTTTCAAGACTTTTAAAAGCTTTCTGATGCTGCCATTCTCCAGAGAGAACTAAATCTCGGGCATTTCACCTCTTCTCTATCAATCGAAACAAATGACCACTTTATAAAGAGGACAATGTCATTATGACGGGCAGCATTATCGGCTTTGGTGATAAGAGTAGCTGCAAAACAAATTTGTAACACTATATCAACTTACTTGTAAGACATTAATTTTCGATTTAAATGGGTCCTCCCGAAGTTTAGTGGCTCACAGTCACGTAAAGCATACATGGTTATTTAAATTATCATCCCCAAGAGAGAATAACATACAATACTTCCACTTTCCCTGGAAATCATGGAAAGTAACAATGGAGTACTGTAGTATAAGAAGAGTAAGGAATAATAACTCGTATATCAACGATTAATGAGGATAAAAATATAAAAGAAACGAAGGACAAAGAAAGATCTAAAAGGAATCACGATAAAGACGACTTGCGTCAATAGACATAAGAAGAGATGATGATGACGAAAAGGAATTAATAACTAAACCTGACCTAAGCAACAAAAAAAGCTGTGGAATAAAAAACCCTCTGCATCAGAGATATAACGAAACGAACTTAATGCAAAGAGAGAGAGAGAGAGAGAGAGAGAGAGAGAGAGAGAGAGAGGCTTTGCAAAAGGCAGAACTGAGAGGACGATACTAAGTTCAAGATTAAAAGCAACACAGCTAAAACCAAGAAATCACCCAGTAATACTCCTCAACACACAAATAGATAATAAAAACTCATCTTTGTTTACTTATTCGGAATGGCTTCCAAGAAACGTCAGTGCACCCCGCACCCATTATCCCTAAGACCCTCAATGATCATAAATAGAAATAAACACTTGAAAACGGTAAAATAAAAAGGAGAGAAAATTAAATATACATAAAATATAGATTCCTTTATTTGAGGGTCGTTTACAATGGACGAAATAGTAGTTGTGGATATTTGAAACTACAAATGATTAATTACTCACATATTACACACAAACACATACACAAATATATTTATAAATATAAATATTATATATATATTTATATATATATATATGTGTGTGTGTGTGTGTATGTATGTGTATATACATAATATATATATATATATATTATATATATGTGTGTGTGTGTGTGTGTGTGTATGTACATGTGTATATACATATACATACATATATATACATATATATATATACATACATATATATACATATATATAAAGTAAATTCGACGTGCACTAGGAGGTGAATAAGAGAAATTGGGGAACGAGAATATGCATT
>NC_090732.1:154418862-154421362 GCF_036898095.1 Palaemon carinicauda
TTCTTGCAAGCAACAATGAATCAATTCTATTTGAAAGTCAACGATATCAATAAGTCTAAAAATTTAGTTCTTAAAATATCCTTATGTCCATTGACGTAAAGCATATATTAACCATGCTACTCCGGGTGATGCAGAAAGTTTGAGAGATTCAAGAACTAATTTAAGACATCTAAACAAAATCTAACAGAAGGCTAATAAAGAAAAATAAAAAAAATAAAATACTAGCGACAACAAAGCTAAGGGAAGTTTTTCTCAAGTTCTCGCTCGGATAACTTCTCGAGTCTTATTATGGCCACTTTACGAACTATTTTGTCATCTCTTCAAGATCTATCAGGGTTACGCCTGTTTCACAAGATAACTTCTCGCTAACAACAGACCAACCAACCATTATAATGGAGACAGGAAGAGGTAAACTGATCATGGCCAGTCTATTTTCTTAAAACACAACAGACATTGGAAATAAAATATACTTCACATATCCGATAGACAACCTGGAAGAGAAAAAAGAGAAGAGAAAACAATGGGTTAACGCCATAAGAATCGAAGAACCGAAGGATATTAGACAAGGAAAAAACAATGTTATGTAATACCGCTTGTTGTCATAGCAACCGAGAGTAGCATTCTTTTCAAATTAAATCTTCTGGCATCTAATTGAAGTTATTTCAAGGAATTTAAAAAGCAATTATTTTCTTTTCCACCAAAACTCTTAGATCGTATTATCTATACAAGATATTGTCTTCTACTGGAAAAGAAAGGTAATAAACTTTCGATGGCGCATTTTTATATACGTATCCTGCATATACGCGCGCCGCACACAGGCACATTACATATATATATATATATATATATATATATATATATATATATATATATATATATAATATATATATATATATATATATATATATATATATATT
Organism: Palaemon carinicauda; assembly: GCF_036898095.1. Taxonomy (NCBI): domain Eukaryota; kingdom Metazoa; phylum Arthropoda; class Malacostraca; order Decapoda; family Palaemonidae; genus Palaemon; species Palaemon carinicauda. The sequence goes on from NC_090732.1 coordinate 154,419,780, forward strand.
ATATATATATATATATATATATATATATATATATATATTTGTATATATATAATGTGTATATATATATAAACATATATATATATATATATATATATATATATATATATATATATATTATATATATATATATATATATATATATATATATATATATATATATATATATATGAATGAAATAACACACACAAACATATGCATGTACAGTACAAGGGCTTTCGTTTATCAAGATTCTTTAACGATCACCGTATTGGATGTAATTGTGATATGTAGAACTAATTTAACTAGTTTGATTTATTCTTCTATTTTATAATCAATTATCTCTTATGCGTAAACCACTTGCTTACATGAATAAATGTATTGAAGTTAAAAAACAAATAACAAATAAACGACAAAACACAACAACAATGCAGACTAAAAACCTTATTTAACATGGTACACTAGAATACGACCAACTGTGTAATTGCGATGACTTGGCAAGAATGACGATTATATAGACGCAAAGACACACAGAAAACTGGCGATTTCCGTATTTGCACATTTCTGTATAATAAGCAAACTGTCTTTCCACCAAGTTTGCTCGAAGTTAATTCAACCATTTAAAAGTTGCGATGTCAAATGGTGTGTGGCATCCATTTATGTCAATCATGAATACTCGAACGGATGGATGACCTCCCTTCATGCACATTTAAGTATGATGGTGTACCTTATGTTGAAGTTTGACTGATATCCCTCCAACCGTGTACATGATGCAATAATAATATGAAAGTGGGGCAGAAAGACACTGGGATAATTACCCTTTCATGAGCTATCTACAGTATCTTTTAAGTGTGACTGTGTACCAACCGTGTTTCACACAATTGTACATAATTCCTTTTGTATATATTATGCTTGTATCTTCGCTCCTCCCTCGCACTAAAAAGAACCTGAATGATCATGTCTCGGTTTTGCTCTGTATCATTGTCTGTCTCTCGAACATGTCACGTCTTGTTGCCTTGAGGTTTTGTATATAAAGCAGTGTTTTCCTTAATAAATAACTCAGTCTTTTCCAATCTGCCTTTGAGTTCACACCCTTACTCGGCACCGTCACAACTGCAATCTTTTGTACTTTTTAGGAGGAGTTATGAGGACTATACAAGATGGTCTAACCTTCTTGAGCCAATTTCGACCAGAGAGCCTTTAAATCGTTAAAAGGATGTGAAGACAAGGTAAGTATGACAGACATATTTTAAAGGTGTCTGCACACGGCTGATCTCCCTTCGAACACATCTGTGCCTAATGGTCTGCATCAGTATCAGATCTGACTGAAACTGTGATTGAAGCGTTGCGATGACACTGCAAATGTGAGACACTCAAGGACACACACATGGATGGTCTCCCTTCCTGATTAGCTGTGCATTGTGGCCCATCTCTGTACCACAATTGCTATAATCTCTTCAACTATGTTAGAGAGAAGTTGCTCTGACATGGTAAGCGTGACAGACAGACATACAGTCAAATGGAAGATAAAACTATAGCGGCCCCTACATTGTCAGTCTTGGACTGACAACAATAACAATAATGTTGTTTTCCTCTTAAATGAGCGC
>NC_090732.1:154426362-154433862 GCF_036898095.1 Palaemon carinicauda
AAACTATAAAACAAGACTTATGTCAACCTGCTCATCGGAAAAGCATTTACAAAATGTTTGAAATTCTGAAGTTCCAGTGATTAAACTGCCTGATTAGGCAGATCAATCTAAAATCTGCCTACATCTGGAATAAAAATTCTAGTGTAGTAATACCTAATGATGAAGAAGGTATGGGTGTTAGAATTAACAGCATAACTAGAACTAAGTTAAGGGTAGTACAGTCTACGAAGATAAGATAGCAATAAATGATCTGAATCATGAAAAAAAAAAAATCTTATGCAACTATCTGAACGACGGTGCCAGAAATTCTTAACACGATCAGGAATAAGGAATTTAATAGACAGCACGTTTCAATCTAACAAATTACGATGAGAGTTAGCAGCTGAACACCCGACAGACCATCAATACAAGAAACAAGGAAGAATGAAATAATCAAAAACTTTCCTCAGTATAGACTGGTCATCGAAGATATTAAAAGACTTTCTCAATAAGCCAATTTTTTGTGTAATTGAAGAAGAAACACACCGAAATGCGCTTGTCAAAAGTGAATTTGCAATTAAGAGACATCAAGAATTTTTAAAGAATTATATATAGTTAAAGTGACATCGTCAACACAAAGATCTGGATGTTGAGGAGCCCATGTCCTGGACCTACTTACAATCCTATTTTGAATTTTAGCAGGGCCCAACTTCATAACCTATAATTTGCACCATAGCACTAATTTTAGCTAGATCTCTAGTAAGGGCTTCGGCAACTATAGGTCTAAAAGGAATTGAATGAAAGATTGTAGCATCATCTGCACATGCAACGAGTTTGTTTTTGAGGACAAACCGCATATCTTGTATATAGTATGAAAATTAACGGGCCGAGAACACTACCCTTAGGAACACCATATATCATATTTCTATAGTAACTGTGGTGCCCATAAACAAGTACTCTCTGCAATCTAATACTTCAAAATTTAATAATGATGCTAAGGAAAGACCCAAGTCTACCAACTGTTTTGAGCTTGAAAACCAGGGCCCCATGATTAATACGGTCAACGGCAGCACTAAAATCAAGGCAAATCCTACGAACTTCCTGACCACAATGTAGGGATTTCTGTACAGCATTGGAGATTGTAAGAAGTGCATCACATGCTCCAGGCTTTTTTGAAATTCAAACTGCAGATTAGGGAAAAGATGATTACCAAAAGAGGTTCAAAATCTATAGATAATAGGGCAGTAATAAAAATTGGGCGGTAATCAGCAGCACTAGAGCTACTACAAACATTTATGTACTAGGGTAACATTAACAATTCTCCAACAAAGGAATAAAGAGCCTCTTCTTGCTAACTTGAGAAAAATAACAGACAACTTGACAGTTATGAAGTCAACTGCCTTTAATAATAATAATAATAAAAAAAATGACCTTTGGGTCTACTCTTCCATTAGCATCAAGGTCAAGTAAGAACCTTTTAATTTCACGGGACCCAAAAGCTAAACTAGTTAGTTTAGCCTCAGGAAACCATGAATGGGGATGATCAATATTCTCATTACGTTGCCTACTACCAAACACATCTATCAAAAGTGTTGCCTTTCCATTCAGACAGTTAGTGACAAAGCCATCTGGCTAAGTCAATTGAAGAACTGTTAAATCTAAACCAAAGAGGGCAGCTTTGATGCAAAAAGTCTCCAAATGTGAATAATACAAATTGATACGTGGTAAAAGGCTAGAGTGAAAAAGCATCTGGCTAAAACTTTGATGAAAGAAGGGGACAGCAGATACAGTCCTTGTGAAGGAAGTTGCCGGGGATGCTAATTGCCAAACCTGAAAAATTACGGTTGTTTCCGTCTGTGACGAATGGCAGTTAGACATAAAAGTAGCAAATATGGAAGTAGCAATAGGAAGATCAACAAGAAAACAACAAACAAATGGACGAGAAGAAAAATTGGTGAATACTTAGACCCCATAAGAATTGAAGTGGACAACTCACAAGACGGAAGAGGGATTTTAAAGGTGAACTTGGGGCAAAAACATCTATTACAAAAAAGAATGATAGGAAATTTCCCAACAATCAATTTCCCTTGTTGTATTCGATAGTTAATTTGGGAACAACTTTTATCAATTTGGTAAGACACATCATCGATGGCTGTCAAAAATTAACAGTAACAAAATCGAAAAAAAAAACTAAAAATCTAAACACCCAATATAAAATTGCCAGCAAGTTTCTGCTTGTCAAAAAATTTCGCAATAAACAAATCTTTGATGAATCATGCTTTCATGGCCCTGTTAAAAAAGAAAGAAAGAAAAAAAGAAAAATTATCAGAACGCAACCAATTCGCATTCATTTTTTTTCCGCAGCGAATACTTTTTATTATTTTGGAAAAATTAGTGAGAAAAACGGGTCATTTTTTTCTTAATGACGTACACAGAAAACGCAAGGCAAAATGTTCATTCAAATCACATTTTTTTTTTTCATCTCTATCATCGAAAACACCAAAATTTCAGTTTTCAGAGTTTAAAGATTTCCTCAATTGTCACAATCAAGTACTTGTCTTGGAGAGAGACTTGTATATTTCGCAAAATAATACTTCAAAACACTATAAATATTATATATATATATATATATATATATATATATATATATATATATATATATATATATACACATATATACATAAACATACATACATACATACATATATATATATATATATATATATATATATATATATATATATATATACATATATATATATATACACATAAACACACACACACACACACACATATACATATATATATATATATATATATATATATATATATATATATATATATATATATATATATATTTATATTTACTGTATATGTATAAAAATACACACATACACCCACATATAGACACATATACATATTTTTATTATATATACACTTTATACTGTATATATATATATATATATATATATATATATATATATATATATATATATATATATATATATATATACACATACAGTCATCATGCAATAATAAGCAATCGAGCGTTGTGGGAGACTATATAATATAGGACTCTCTCTCTCTCTCTCTCTCTCTCTCTCTCTCTCTCTCTCTCTCTCTCTCTCTCCTCTCTCTCTCTCTCTCTCTCTCCCCCCTAAGAGAGAGTAAATATTCTGAGAGCAACCACTGCCATTATTCATGACCAGCTACTCTTAAAAAATATAAGCGAAAACTCAAGAGAGTCCAAAACCTATAAATTCAGATGAAATTCAGGGAAACTATTTTCTTTTTCACATAAATGCATACAAGTTTTTGACGCATGAATGGAAATACTTATTCCCTCTCTATACGTTACAAGACCAGGCAAAACTATCACCTGTTCTCCCTGTTTTTAAGCGTCCTTAATAACAATTATAACGGCAGTACCCTTTACTTAAGTACTTCATGTTCCGGGAACAATTACAATGATGTAACTACATACCCCACTTTCCGTGTTGAACTTCCTACATTCATTGTCTATTAAAGTAGTTTTAATTCAATCACACTTTGACCTGCGTGTGTATATATATATATATATATATATATATATATATATATATATATATATATATATATATATATATGTATACATGTATATGTGTGTATACACACACAAACACACACACACACACACACACACACACACACACACACACACATATATATATATATATATATATATATATATATATATATATATATATATATATATATATATATATATATATATATATGACATGAGACTGAAATCAACAGAAGGATAAGCATTTGATGGGGAGCTTTTGGAAAATAAAATGAGAATATGAAATGTAAAATTCCTCTTTCTCTAAAAAGAAAAGTATCTAATGCGATGCTCCTACCAGTTTTAACTTATGCATCAGAAACTTGGAGCCTTACTAAAGTCTTAGAATTTAAGCTAGTGGCAACTTAGGGAGCTATGGAAAGAATAATGAGACTGAAAATGAGCAACACACATACGAGAGCAAACTAAATTTGAGGATATTCTAACATGAGAGAACAAAATGAACATGGGCAGGACATATAATGAGAAGGACACATAATAAATGGACATTAAGAATAACAGAATGGGTCCCTAGGAATTGCAAAAGAAGCGGAGAAGAAAAGACGATGGATTGACGAACTAAGAAAGTTTGCCAGTGTGGACTGACATGTATATATATATATATATATATATATATATATATATATATATATATATATATACGTATATATATATCTGTATACAGTATATATATATATATATATATATATATATATATATATATATATATATATATATATATATATAAGTATATATTTTTTTCTTTTTTTACCACCATTCACCTTTTCGCCCTTAAAGAGGGTGGTGCAAGAAGAGCTCAGTCCTTTGGTATCTCAGTAAATACTTAGGAGTGAGGGTGCAAGCACCACGTTCTTTTTATTGCCCCTAACAAATGCTGTTAAGAATAACCGGTGGATGGACATGTAGGCAAGGGGTGCAGTCTAACGCATTTATATTTGGGCTAATGTGCCAACGGAGTCTTATATATCCAAGTAATTAAATTTGTTAGTTTCAAACATACATTTCACACGCGCACAATTTCTTCTTTAGAATGTACGTACACAAATGAGCCTACATCACGAATAGCAAACTGGATCATCTGGCCGAACTCGTGCTGATTTAAACAGCGAAGCAATAACCATGCAAATGCATACCAAAGCAATGAAAGCAATACATCTTCCCGAAAGCCTTTAACAACAGACTCGTTGGAATAAAAACAAAAGAGAAGAGAGACAAAGGATATCAATGATTCTTAAAACTTCAGAACGAAGAAATCCAAGTAATTTAAATTTCCATAAAACAAACTTTGTGAAATAAAGCTGAAAGTGTGAGAAAATGAGAGATAGAGAACATAATTTTTCCTAGGTTACACCAGGCGAAAATAGGAGAAAGCATATTTTCATAAGCCTATAAAACGATTAATGATAATTAGAAAGTGAGAGAGTGAAAGAGATAATCCTATTTTGCTAACTAATTGATGGCTCACCAATTAGGGAGTTTTAGAACAAACTAACTGCGATGTAAAAAAAAAAATCAACGAATTAAAGAGAAAAATCTAAAGGTAAATAAAAGAACAATAAAATACACAAACATATAATCATAATCGAACATTTTCTTCCTTACTTTCTTTCTTTCTTTCTTTCGAAGAAGAAGAAGAAGAAGAAGCGTATCAATTCTTTTGATTCTTGCACACATGAAGAAAATTTCGCAAATTCGTGTATGCAAACTACGTGAGTAAAATGCAATAATATAAAGCATAATTTCAATTTCTTTCAATACCCTGTTTTACTTCTTTCCAGTGTTCAGGTTTTCAATTCAGAAATATACGCAATGAAAACTAAGCATTTGTTTACCATTACTAAATGTTCATTTTTATAGACAGAAGAAAATATGTTTTAGATGTAAAATAAAGGATTAAAAAAAAATTGAAAATAAAGGGCTATTTTCTCTGAAATGTACATCATGTCAATTACTATAATAGCAAACCCAACTAAAAAAAAAAAAAAAAAAAAAAAAAAAAAAAAAAAAAAAAAAAAAAAAAAAAAAATTTATCCGTACTAGTGAGCTATATTCACTACAAGACTGATAATTTGCCATATACTACGAGACCATTATAGTAGAATCTTCGTTTGTATTTTGTTCATCAAATTGATTAAATGTCCTTGTAGCCAGCAACTTACCCTTCTCGGATCGCCTTTATCAGATATACTTTCTAGAGTCAACAGTTACGCATCGACAAGTCACCCCAATGCCAACGAAAAAAACAAGAGCTTTATAAAAAAACCATCGTTATTCAGGGCATTGTTATTATCATGATTATTGTTATTACTATAATTATCAATATCAGTTAACGAGACCACTGATGCATTTTAAATGTTCTCGGCTCCCAGCAGGACTCGTTATGATACGATAGGTGAAAATAGGAAAAACGCAAATTTAATGAAGAAAATACTAAAATGAAAAAAGAAGAAAGGGCAGAAAAAACTACAGTTGGGGCTCAAGGATAAACGCCAGGACACTCTAATACCGTACACAGTGCACCACGGAGGCCCCACTAATGTGGAACCCACCTATGTGATTAGCTAAAGTATAAAATATGACCTACTAGAAAGTGTCATTGCATAATACGATACAAGAAGAACAGGATATTGATAATAATTTGGAAAACAGTGCTTAATTTAATAATTACGATGGCATCTTAAATTTTCAGAATTAATTCTGTAACGAATAATGTTTTAAAAGAATTGAACATTAATGAATATGTGATGTGCTGCAAAGCCTTCACAACTTCAGACATCCTGTATGGTCGCGAAATAGTAGGTTTTATCATAATATGTCGACCAAGAGTCTGAAGTAACCTTTATCTGATACAAATCCTCAAGTTTCAAAGCTGAAGTTGTGGCGGCTTAATCTAATTCCAAGAAAGAAAATGGAGTTTTCATGTGGTAATACAATACACTACTGAAAACTAGAATAGACGAAATGCAAGATACATCAGTGATTCTCTCTCTCTCTCTCTCTCTCTCTCTCTCTCTCTCTCTCTCTCTCTCTCTCTCTCTCTCTCTCTCTCTCTCCTCATGAAGGTCAAAGAAGAGAACTCCTCGTCCAAACGTCGTCGACGATCATCTAATTCCTGTTGGAATATAAGAGGGAAAAATGTCATCGTGTTTCCGTTGAAGCGAAGGTCCAGGTAGAAAGGGGACTGAGAAGGAGGAAGTGAGGCAGAGACTACAGATATAGAGCAGAAAAGGGAGGGGGGGAAATGATTGGAAAATGCTATTGGAAGATTGTCGATTCAACAGATTCTTTTGTGAGGTAAATCAAGATTATTCTTGAAATTCTCCTCCCCGTCACCAATGAAGAGGTACAACAAACGTGTTGTATTTCATTCCAATTGGCTTAATATACAAGGATAATAAAGGACTAATAATTGTAATAATTGTTACAAGGAATGCCTGCAAAAGGATACAGCTCATAGAAACTGTATTTCAATAACCTTCATAGCAAAAGGTCACCTGTCGTATATTTTTCACTAAGCTTATCGTAATTTATAAGTGCCATTAAACCATACATTGCTATGCATTTAAAGATGAAAGCAGGAAAGAAAAACAGGAATAATGTTAAAGATAGCAAAAGGATCGCCTCTCGATACTTAACAAACATGGGAATTCTCCCAGTCCGTCCAAGTCAGCTTCAAACAAATGTATTCAAGAGGCCCAATCTTTTTCCCTTGCCTCTTTCCTTGATATCTCCAGGACGATCCTCTCTGCATAACTCTTCCGAGCCAGGATCCCATACGAACCTACCAACAGAATATCCTTCTCTCCTCATCATTCTTCCCCTAACCAACCCTCTCCCACCTTTTCCGAGCCCTCCCTCTCCCGTCCTCCCCTACCATTATCTACATTCCCCCTTAC
>NC_090732.1:154438862-154441399 GCF_036898095.1 Palaemon carinicauda
ATATCATCATATCACAACCGCAATTAATATCACATTAGAAAATAAAAGTAAAAATACTATCCAAGGTCGTATATGGCATCCACTCTGCAACAATCAGTCTTTTTCCTCACCTCACGTAACACGCAAAAAAAAACATCGTCCGGTGTGTCACATTATACAACACATCTCTTTTAACGTTACTTTTGGGAGCTATAGCACAATACAAATCAGAGAAGAGTGATAATAATATTTACGAGTTAGGATTTCATAGCATGAAGAGAATGTATAGCAAGTAAAGCATAAGTAAAATTTCAAACCAAATTGTTACTTTCTACGTAAACTCAAAATCTAAGCGAGTAAAATTGAATTAAAACAAGATTAAATCTCCATTTCCAGATATCTGATCGACTTAACACTAGGATGAAAATCGAAAATTTACTGCATGGATACAGCACACAGTGGAAAATACAGTATAAAACATCTAACGCTGTTAATTCCATTAATAACTAGTTAACAAAACGTAAGAATAAAAGATGGTGAACCTCATTCTAAGAAGAATAAGAAATAGAACAGATCTAAAAAGTGGTGTACTCTATAAAAACAATATCAATGGAAGGGGGGAGCATGGATATTGTTTGAATTAAAGATACTAAGCCTCATGTGGGTGAGTAAACATATCATTCATAACATCCGGTGAAGGAGTTAACTTTTACTAACAGACTAACACTTAAAATTTATCAACTGTATTAATCAGATCTAATATTTTATCTTGTATCATATTTACAGGGGAGTACATTGGCTCTAAGAAGTGGGCCAGATCTCCTACTAAAATGGAAGAAGAAGAAGAAGTGGTGTACTGGACTTGAAGACCGTAAATAGAGCTGGGCAAGAAAGAGATTGCCAGGAATTGTTTTTAATTACTTCCTTTCTCATTTGCCACACTTTAGGTTTGTTTTTCCGCGTCTGGTTTTTTAGATTCATAAAACCTTCCTTACTTGAAGGGGCAGGTCCAGTGCCTTCTACGTGATAAAACTAACATTAAAAATAATCATGAAATTAGTATGGGAACTAGATTTGATATGAAACTATAGAACAAATGATTATAAAAAATGACCAATTAAAAAACAATAATATAGGTAATTTTCGTTAAAAAAATGGATTTATTAACAAGTATTCCTGAATGAAATTCAATCTAAAATTGTACTTATACGATGAAAATGTTTCGGAACCCAAATCAGAACAGTAGGACGCAAGGAATGCGATGCATGGAAAAAAGGAAATAAAAAAGGAAAACAATATTGAAAAAAAAAAGAGAAACGACTTCAGGTCAGGAAGTTGTTAGGGTCGAAATGTGTGAGATGCAGAGAGAAAAATACAAAAGGTCTGGAATTTAGTGGCTGCCACATGAAAAAGGATTTTCACTGAATATCACAGGATAAGTGAGCCCAGAATCTCTGGCTCCTCGCTCTCAAAAGCATTCGTCTTCTACGAGGAAGAAAACCCCGGCTTTCAGAACAAGGGAAACTTAATAGACTGATTTTCGTGATGATGTTATTTCATTTAATCAAGACAAAAGAGACAAACAAACAAACAGTACTGAACGGCGTTCCTGGTCGAAAGAGAAGGAGGAGGTCAATCTTCATTCCACAGACAAACACATTCTCTCTCTCTCTCTCTCTCTTCTCTCCTCTCTCTCTCTCTCTCTCTCCTCTCTCTCTCTCTCTCTCTCTCTCTGGTGTCTGAGCATGTAATGGGAAAGCCTAATCAAGCTAACACAACGTGAGCTCAGGGAATATTTAAACGATAAGAGCAGTGATTACAATGATGATTTTAGAAGTTTATGTTTAATTGCTGGGAACACAGATTGCAGTCGGATGCTGCTGCCCATTGAGTGATTCACTCATAGATTACTCTGGTATAAAAACACCAAACGTACTTGATAACTAAAGAAAATGAAAGAGATAAAAGGAGTTTATTGTTTATGAATGTGTATATATATATATATATATATATATATATATATATATATATATATATATATATTATATATATATATATATGTGTGTGTATAATATATATATATATATATATATATATATATATATTTATATATATATATATATACATACATATGTATGTATATGTATATATAAATATACATATGTATGTATATGTATATATATGTATTTATATGCATATATATACATACATACATATATATATATATATATATATATATATATATATATATATATATATATATATAATTCTGCTCTGGAGAACCATCAATAGACATGAGGTGAAACGAAGAGTCGTTTAATCATAAATTAAGAGCCTCAAAGCAATGAGTAAAATTAAGAGGAAAAACGTGGAATGGTCGTCCATGCAAGAGAATGTGTTTTAAAACCACTTTAAAGGGAAATGGCAGAATCCTCTTATACCGGACGAATGCCAGAGGGTATTGCAACAAATCTGTCATCAGTTCCCAAGTGGTATTAAGCCTCATTCTACAAATATTTGGTTGGCACACACAGCATATAACTCGCCGTGCGGTGGAA
>NC_090732.1:154441899-154446899 GCF_036898095.1 Palaemon carinicauda
GCGGTGGAAAAGGAAACCAAAACGAAAAAAAAAAAAAAAAAAAAAAAAATGATGAAGAGCGCTGTCAGCACATAAACGTGACTGGGATGAGTTCTTCACTGGTCAGGATATTTGTGGACCCCATAAGTACTACTTATCAGATCTGCCTAGAAGGAAGGCAAATATTGTCTATTTCTTTTTCGAGTTCTTCTGTAATACATAGAAATACGGTACTTGGGCAATATCGTTAAAGTAGTTAATAGGAAAGGTAAAAATAATAAATAGCGGTTTATTATAATTCAAAGTTAAACTAAAATCTCAAAAAGAAGTAGAGGAAAATATTCACTCGGTCTGTCCCTTCTAAGGACCTCTTACGAACAAAGGGGCACTGAATTTCCTACCATACCCTCTTACATAGATGAGAAGAGAGAGAGAGAGAGAGAGAGAGAGAGAGAGAGAGAGAGAGAGAGAGAGAGTTTATCCACAACCCTTCATCCTTGCTCCTTCCCTTTTGAAAAAGGCAAAAGGCTGAAACAGGATAAAATAATGTGAAAAAGGATTCACTTTTACGAACAAAGGGGCACTGAATTTCCCTACCATACCCTCTTACATAGATGAGAAAGAGAGAGAGAGAGAGAGAGAGAGAAGAGAGAGAGAGAGAGAGAGAGAGACTTTATCCACAACCCTTCATCCCTTGCTCCTTCGCCCTTTTGAAAAAGGCAAAAGGCTGAAACAGGATAAAATAATGTGAAAAAGGATTAACTTTCAACTCGTAAGTACCTCTTCACTTGAAAGACTCCTTGGTCGCCACCCTCCTCCTGCTCCTTCCTCCTTCCGTCTGAAGGATGGAGTAGGATGAAATAGCGAGAGGAATCTCTTCTCCGATGCGTTAATCAATGGAGCAAAACCTTCCGGAAGTGGAAACGAATTGCAATTTCAAAATGATGAAGCCTTTCTCACTACCCACACTTTCCTGGCGACCTCACTTCTCGAAGAAGCAGAGAGACAGAGAGATCTACTCTCTCTCTCTCTTCTCTCTCTCTCTCTCTCTCTCTCCTCTGATAGCAGCTTGAGGGTTAAACGCTTTATCAACAAATGACTGGAATTTCTTTATATATATATATATATATATATACACACACACACATATATACATATATATATATATATATATATATATAAATACATAATCATCCAAAACTAGTCCACTGCAGGACAAAGGCCTTAGACATCTTCCACTCGCGGTCGTGTTTATGGGTTTTCTATGCCAAGACTATACCCACAAACTTTCTCAGTTCGTCAATCCATCGTATTTTCTTCCTTCCCATGATCCTTTTGCTTCCTCTAGAAATCCATCCTTTTATTTTTTTTAGTCTATCTATTATCTGTCATTCTCATTATATGTCCCTGACTGTGTCCATTTCTTTTTTATTACTTATTGTTAGAATATCCTCTACTTTAGGTTAGCCCTCGTTTCCTTGTTGTCCTTTTTCTGTATCTTAGTGTATTCCCATCATTATTCTCTCCATAGCATTTTAAGTTACTTCTAGGTCATGTTCTAAGGCTTTAGTAACGTCAGGAAGTTAAATGCTAAAGAAGAGTAAAAGACCTTTGGTCAAAATTGCCAAGAGGAGTCTTTTGAGGAAAGTTTTGACAATATGGAAGAGTAAACCCAACCTTTGCCTCTCCCTCATCTACCCTAATTTTGTACCTCCACCCACCTAGAGAGTTACTTCCTCCTTCCTGTAATTCCTCCTGGTTTCCTGGCTTCTGGACATCTCTAGGTAGATGATAAGATATTTCAGAACAAAGAATACAATTGAAACCGCCAAAAATCTTTTTACGTTTAGACGGGGATAAATGAAAACAATCAATATTCCCATGTATGACGAAAAAGTAGCTAAGAATATTAAAATAAATGATAATTTTCTAAACATACACACACACCCACATATATATTATTTATATATATATATATATATATATATATATATTACACACACACACACACACACACACAATAAGTCATCAACCCTAATTGTTTCTGACCGCAACTTTAGTCTGGAAACAAGAGAATCCGATTTTGATCGGGATTGAGAAGGAATGTGGTTCTAAGCTTGACTAGCATGCAATCATGAGAGCACACATTTAACTTTCAGTGTTTTCAATGGAAAATATTCGAAATATTAGGGAACCGAAAAGTTCATATTAGATTGTGTTGCCCTTAGTCTATACTTACGTATAACCACTAAATATGAACAGTAGACTCCATATTATATACACTTTATACAAATAGGTGCCGATCAGAGTTGATTCTATCTTTATATCCAGACTGCTAAATTCAAACTGGCTAAGTACAGAGGTACCAAGTGACGAGATTTCGACATTTTCTTCTCAGTGCACTGCCCGGCATCGCTTGGGGAGAGCAGTGTTGCCAGTTTGGCCTTTTTTCAGGCCAAAATATCCCAAAGTTTTCTTTTTTTAAAAATTAGTTGGCCTTTAGTAATATCATAAAAAAGGTGGGCTTTAAATACTATATTTTTTGGCCTTTTTCTAATATTGGACTGACCTTTTAAAGCTGTGGTTGATTATAAATTGGCTTTTTCTCATTTAGAAAATCTGGCAACCCTGAGTAAAAGGAGCAACCCAACTACACCCCTATAAGAAATATTACATTTACTAGTTTTACTAGACGACGCCGATAACTTACATGAATTGATAGATTTCTAAAATCACAACCTACACATAAATTATGCTGATATTGATTTTAAGCTACACTAGATTTAGTATATAGAAATCAAAAGATTAAATTAAGGCTGCAAATGTAAGACAGGCTTATCTATCAAAACCCAATAAGATGATTAACGCATTGAGAGAGAGAGAGAGAGAGAGAGAGAGAGAGAGAGAGAGATTAGGAGTAAAGAGAGATTTACCTTGTCGAGACCTTTGATTTTTATGTCATATACAACACAGTGGTTGGCAAAACACATTAATATAACCGCTCCCATCAAACATCGGTTACTAAGGTTGTGAGTTGAGCTAGATTTCCCTGCCACCAGAGAGAGAGAGAGAGAGAGAGAGAGAGAGAGAGAGAGAAATTAGGAGTAAAGAGAGATTTACCTTGTCGAGGCCTTTGATTTTTATGTCATATACAACACAGTGGTTGGCAAAACACATTAATATAACCGCTCCCATCAAACATCGGTTACTTATGTTGTGAGTTGAGCTAGATTTCCCTGCCACCAGAGAGAGAGAGAGAGAGAGAGAGAGAGAAATTAGGAGTAAAGAGAGATTTACCTTGTCGAGGCCTTTGATATGTCATATACAACACAGTGGTTGGCAAAACACATTAATATAACCGCTCCCATCAAACATCGGTTACTTAGGTTGTGAGTTGAGCTAGATTTCCCTGCCACAGAGAGAGAGAGAGAGAGAGAGAGAGAGAGAGAAATTAGGAGTAAAGAGAGATTTACCTTGACGAGGCCTTTGATTTTTATGTCATATACAACACAGTGGTTGGCAAAACACAATAATATAACCGCTCCCATCAAACATCGGTTACTTAGGTTGTGAGTTGAGCTAGATTTCCCTGCCACAAGAGAGAGAGAGAGAGAGAGAGAGAGAGAGAGAGAGAGAGAGAGAAATTAGGAGTAAAGAGAGATTTACCTTGACGAGGCCTTTGATTTTTATGTCATATACAACACAGTGGTTGGCAAAACACAATAATATAACCGCTCCCATCAAACATCGGTTACTTAGGTTGTGAGTTGAGCTAGATTTCCCTGCCACCAGAGAGAGAGAGAGTGAGTGTGTGTGTGTTTCGGGGCTAAACCCAGCCCCCCCCCCCCCCCACCAGCTTAAGCGAATCAGAAGGGAATGTCACATGAAACGACTTCCAGTGGAGTCCTCTAATCCAACTCACATCAAACTCAAATGGACCGCAACAATTGCCGCAGCCTAAAAGTGTGTCCCATTTCCAGCATACAATACACTTTGGTTCCAAGCGGTTCCACACAATATCTGAAGGGGATTTCACGCGGGATATTCACCAATCGAATAGTTTAATCTCGCATGATACATTAAAAGCATCACATAATCTGCTCATACAAAATAACCGTTCTTTAACTTGAATTATTGTTGTTACCCAAAATAATTATACGCAAAAATATCTTAATGTGTTTGAGAGAGAGAGAGAGAGAGAGAGAGAGAGAGAGAGAGAGAGAGAGAATGCATGCTATCATGGAATAAAATATACCACGACGAACACTATTAATAAAAATACATTCACAGGTGAGATAACATCCAAAATATACAACGTATGAAAATTAACACATTAAAACTGATATTAGTAACACAAGAATGCCTTTAGTGATTGAAATTATCGAAACATTCTTATATATTATCCTTAATCTTCATAATACATTTATAAAAATTTGTCAGTACTATTATGTCCGCATATCTAAATAGAGCAAGTGTCGTCAACCAATCTGACATAAAAAGGGGATAAACCTCAAAGGTTAATTGTTAAATTAGTCTCCTCCAGGGACCACATGAAAATATTAGCAAAAGGAGGTCCCAAGGGGGAACCTATAGCCATCCCATCGGCTTTTTTGTACAAATTTCCGTTAAAAGCAAAAACTGTGTCCAGCACAACCAACTCCAAAAGTTTCTTAAAATGCGCACAATTAACTGCATCAAGAGTTCCATCATTCTGTGAGTAATTTGTTTTATATAAATAATCTCAATTTTTCTCTCGACAGGCACCTTTGTGAAAAAAGACTCAGATGTCTTACTTTTCCAATATTTTGAAATGTGTGTATGTATGCATACATGTATAGAAATAACACGAGCACATACTCACACACACACACACACACACACACATATATATATATATATATATATACCTTTAACCCCTTATGTAAAGATAGCTTAACCTAAAACCACAACCAACCAGCATCCTCCGTCACGTATTAATTATCTAACATGGAAACATGAAAATAGGAAAGTGATAGTGTCAC
>NC_090732.1:154456899-154464399 GCF_036898095.1 Palaemon carinicauda
TTTTTCCTGAAATCCAGAATGCCTTTGGTCCACACGTCTCTGTAATTAGGTTATTTTCCAAAGGCATCGGCAGTGGAAGGAGGTAAAGAAAATCACAAATAACAAAACCTTAATTAACAAGATTCTCGTCACGTAATTTACTGCAGGAAAGGTTTCTTAAATGGCATGAATTAAATAATTCTGAATAGTACAAGGTTAGGTTAGGTTCAGTTAGGTTAGAGTGTGTTTTAATATACCGTGGACCTAGGTAACTGCTAATAACTAAGCTGAAAACAATGTTTTATATACTTTTTTTTTAATTTGGAAAGACTATACTATAACAACTAATAATCATCAATTTTGAGACACCCTGTAGAGAGCTACCATCGGCAGCAATCACATAACTAAAACTTTCTCCTTCTCTGCCATCGATTACTAACAAAATAGTACATAGAGAGTATCACATTCCAAAATAACCAAAACTTCTCTCTCTCTCTCTCTCTCTCTCTCTCTCTCTCTCTCTCTCTCTCTCAAATGCAATCCCAGATGCAGTGTCAAACAGAAATTGCATCCTTAGGCCTATTGTTACGAATTAACAAACAATATTTGAAGCATAAATAGATGAAACACGAATCGACATCCCACCGGATAATAAATCAAAAGCAAAAATAATAACATGCAATAGACTTTGAAACAAACGCTACGATAAAGGATTTTATCCTGTCAATTAATGCTTCCTCCGGTGCCTTAGATGACCGCGGAGGTAGCAGCAGTAGGGGACTCAGCAGTATGAAGCTTCATCTGTGGTGGAAATGTGGGAGGTTGGGCTGTGGCATCCTAGCAGTACCAGCTGAACTCGGCTGAGTCCCTGGTTAGGCTGGAGGAACGTAGAGAGTAGAGGTCCCCTTTTTGTTTTGTTTCTTGTTGATGTCGGCTACCCCCCAAAATTGGGGGAAGGGCCTTTGGTTTATGTATGTATTAATGGGTTAATAAATAAAAACATATAATTGTGGGCGTATGTATGTGTTTGTTGAGAGAGAGAGAGAGAGAGAGAGAGAGAGAGAGAGAGAGAGAGAGAATCATTCTTTTCTTGTAAATGAAGCCATTCGATGACATTGCTACCGAATTCTCACCCAAGAAAAATTCTGAATGACTCTTTTATATCTAATAACTAACGCTAGAGCACTTTAATGAAGCATACTGTACTTAAAAATAAAATGCGTAGTAACAAACATAAACGAAAGCATACAAATAAAGATTTAAAGCATATCAACATATTACATACCATATTCTCTAACTGTAATATAAAAGTTTTTGTAATTAATAAAATGTCGGTCACGCAGACCTGTCGTAATAATATAACGCCATTGAATGGGAAATACGACTTTCTAAGCCATAAGTAGTCAAAAAAAAAAAAAAAAAAAAAAAAAAAAACTGGAACGTTCGGCAGTATCAGAAGAGAGATAATACAAGTGCGCATGCTTAGGAAAAAGAATGACAAAGGCCTAATGAATGTGAGCTTTGTAATAATTAAATCGTGAAACTTGAATTAAAACACTGATGATGAAATTTAATCAAATAAACATACGGGCATTTAATAAATCTTATAATATCAGGATTAATTTACCGCTACATGTTACTTATTAAGTATTGCATAATACTTATCTCTGTTCAACATTCATTTTCATAACACATCGACATTCTATTCTGTGTAATATTGTTTGGCGAGTTAGTAAACTTTTTGATAGGTAATAAAAAGTGTGTGAAATATAGATCATAATAATAACAGCAACAGCTATACTTAAAAAAAAAAAAAAGTATAATATGCAAACAAGGAACATCAACAAGCCCCGCGGACACTTTCAGCGTGAGTCGTTTCATGTATAACAGCGCATTTCCCTGTGATTACTAAAACCCACAGTGTCATGCATGTCAAAGGGGTGCCAGCGACGTTATCATAGTAATAGAAATGTCGACCTGAAACTAAAAGAGGTGTAAAAGAGAAGCAATAACGCGAATGCTCTCCCATTTCATTCCGAGACGAATACGTGCACCAACCATAACAGATGATGGCTGCTTTGACGAGGCAATTTCCATGGCCCGAGTGCACACGCGCAATCTTTGCTGCTAATATTGCTGCCACCATAGCTCCAGTGAGTAATATTGCTGCCACCATAGCTCCAGTGAGTAATATTGCTGCCACCATAGCTCCAGTGAGTAATATTGCTGCCACCATAGCTTCAGTGAGTAATATTGCTGCCACCATAGCTCCAGTGAGTGATATTGCTGCCACCATAGCTCTAGTGAGTATTATTGCTGCCACCATAGCTCCAGTGAGTGATATTGCTGCCACCATAGCTCCAGTGAGTGATATTGCTGCCACCATAGCTCCAGTGAGTGATATTGCTGCCACCATAGCTCCAGTGAGTAATACTGCTGCCACCATAGCTCCAGTGAGTGATATTGCTGCCACCATAGCTCCAGTGAGTAATATTGCTGCCACCATAGCTCCAGTGAGTAATATTGCAGCCACCATAGCTCCAGTGAGTAATAGTGCTGCCACCATAGCTCCAGTGAGTAATAGTGCTGCCACCATAGCTCCAGTGAGTAATATTGCTGCCACCATAGCTCCAGTGAGTAATATTGCTGCCACCATAGCTCCGGTGAGTAATACTGCTGCCACCAGAGCTCCAGTGAGTAATACTGCTGCCACCATAGCTCCAGTGAGTAATACTGCTGCCACCATAGCTCCAGTGAGTAATATTTCTGCCACCATAGCTCCAATGAGTAATATTGCTGCCACCATAGCTCCAGTGAGTAATAATGCGGCCACCATAGCTCCAGTGAGTAATATTGCTGCCACCATAGCTCCAGTGAGTAATATTGCTGCCACCATAGCTCCGGTGAGTAATATTGCTGCCACCATAGCTCCAGTGAGTGATATTGCTGCCACCATAGCTCCAGTGAGTAATATTGCAGCCACCATAGCTCCAGTGAGTAATAGTGCTGCCACCATAGCTCCAGTGAGTAATAGTGCTGCCACCATAGCTCCAGTGAGTAATATTGCTGCCACCATAGCTCCAGTGAGTAATATTGCTGCCACCATAGCTCCGGTGAGTAATACTGCTGCCACCATAGCTCCGGTGAGTAATATTGCTGCCACCATAGCTCCGGTGAGTAATACTGCTGCCACCAGAGCTCCAGTGAGTAATACTGCTGCCACCATAGCTCCAGTGAGTAATACTGCTGCCACCATAGCTCCAGTGAGTAATATTTCTGCCACCATAGCTCCAATGAGTAATATTGCTGCCACCATAGCTCCAGTGAGTAATAATGCGGCCACCATAGCTCCAGTGAGTAATATTGCTGCCACCATAGCTCCAGTGAGTAATATTGCTGCCACCATAGCTCCGGTGAGTAATATTGCTGCCACCATAGCTCCAGTGAGTGATATTGCTGCCACCATAGCTCCAGTGAGTAATATTGCTGCCACCATAGCTCCAGTGAGTATTATTGCTGCCACCATAGCTCTAGTGAGTAATATTGCTGCCACCATAGCTCCAGTGAGTAATATTGCTGCCACCATAGCTCCAGTGAGCTTTACTGCTCTTGGTGTGCGTGCAACTTGTCCCATCTAACACAAGTATTCAAATCACATCTTCACATATTTTTCATCAACACCGCAACGCTGTCTGACTTCGTGTGTACAAAAATACTAGTTATTCAGGTCAAGTTTTACATTTTTATATGGTAGTGACCCCAGCGTTTTTGAAAATTAACTTGTATGACGAAAACAATAAATGCTAATTCAGAATAGATAATCATATTTTAGTTCTAATGGCTGTCCGAACAGCAAGGAAAACCATAGATAAAAGTAACGATAATGCATAAAAAATAAAATCAACCTTACCTCCCACAACATAATTTCAATCACTGCTTATCTTAATTATCAATATTGTTGTTTTTTCTTTCTATTCTACCATTGTTATTATCACCAATATGAATTTTATCATTAAACACTTTAACCAGACCATTAACAGACAACCTTAGGTTTAATTTTACAATCTCCAAAAAGAGCCAGAGTGCATCGTGAAATTCTAAAAAAAAATTTACTGAATCTAAAACTAAATCAAAGAGGAAAACTAAACCAAGCCGGAAGCAAAACAGAACCGAAAAATGCAATTGAATCAGAGACAGAAATGAAATGGAAGAACACTGTCAGTGAACTACAGACGAAAATGAACGTGGAACGGAGGAGCCGAAACCAAAACAAAAATGAAAAATTGAACTAGACGCGAATCTTAACCAAATGTGAAATTGGAGAGGAAGGGAAATTGGTTCACAGACCATCAACAAAAATATCAAAGGGGAATCTGAGCCAAAATGGATATGAAAGTAAATGAACTGAATCAGATGTGAAATGAAATAAAATAAGCGCGATGCTTAAGTGAAAAAATGCGAATGGAGCAAAAAAAAAAAGAAAAAAGAAAGATAAAAAAAAAAAAGCCGACAAGTAAAGTGACAAAAAGGGGCTTATGTTAACTGGAATTGAAAAGTAAGCTTTTGGAAAATCTGCAAAAAATAAAATAAAATTATTTCAAACAAAAATGATATCTATCATTATTGTTATTGATCATAACGTGCCATCACGCGAAAAAAAAGTCGAAGAAGTCATTTATTTTTCCAGCAAAATTTAAAAAAAAAAAAAAATACAATGTCAATAGGCAAAACTTGAGGAAAGAAAGAAGTGAAATGAAATATAAACACAAACAATAACCAATACGAAACTACATACATACATATATATATATATATATATATATATATATATATATATATATATATGTATATATATATATATATATATATATATATATATATACATATTATATATATATATATATATATATATATATATATATATATATATATATATATATGTGTGTGTGTGTATATATATATATATATATATATATATATATATATATATATATATATATATGTATATACATATATATATATATATATATATATATATATATATATATATATATATATATATATGTATATACATATATATATATATATATATATATATATATATATATATATATATATATATATATATATATATATATATACATATATATAATACTATAAACACAGTATCTTGAGTTACAAACAATGCTAATAGTACCACAAATAAACTGTAACACAAACAAAGTCTATATTAAAAATTAATAAAAAAAAAAGCACAAAACCTATAATAAAAATGATAAACATGAATAATGTGTAAAAACCTTTCGCAGATAATAAAAAGAAGCCAGCAGACGAAATATAAAATGATAAGTCATTTATCAACGCGAGGCCTGATAAGAGAAATGTAAGCTTGGAAAGCAACGGGCCAAATCATTCATTTGTTAATCCATTCAAGGAACCTAATTAGGTTTCCAGACTTGGTGGATCCCAAATGATATCATTGCACACCAGAACCTTACTCGTTTTGCTCTGCTCTTGCCTAAAACAGCTATATGTATGCCTTCCGTCTTTTCAGAATGAAAAAAAAAAATATTTATAAGAGAAGTTGATGTTATGGAATCTAAGGTCAGCGATGGAAGCAAGAGTGGAACTTTACATATATGCATACTACCTACACATATTCATACATTAAGTATATAACGCTTAACATTAAAGAATAATCGTTGAGATGACAATCTAGTGCATGAATTTGACGTAATGGCATAAAAAAATAATCTAAGAACACGCATATATCATGGCATTAAATCATCGTCAATGACGCTGTAACTTGAGGTTGTTTTATATAAATTGATAATGCAATATTTTGTTATATATGCAAATTATATATGCACATTCAAAAATAATTTTCGTATATTTCCATACATGCAAATGCATAATTATGTCTTCATAAGTATTGTTTTTACATCTGTATAAATGCAAAATTACACAAACCCGTGATCATGCAATACACATACACACAAACATGCGCACATAATTACACAAACACACACATGTCCACATACATACACATGCTAGATGCATCCATGATTGGATCCCTGCGTTAAAGTGTATTCTTTTTTTTTTTTTTTTTTTTGGTTCTTTGTTTCATGTTTTTCTCTTGACAGTTTTCTTGCTTCTCGTCTTCTTTAATATCAAAAAGAATAATAAATTCTACCTTTACAGAGCGCAGTTGAACTTTGCGTTTCATTCACAATTGAGATCAGGAGAGAATGACAAAGAATGCATGGAGGAGAAAGGGATTTGAAAGAACAGACGGACAGACAGAGAGGATTAACAGGGGCGGTGACGAGAGAATATCACAATTAAAATTGAAGTGAAAGGAAAAGAATTAAAAGCAATAAAGGACGGAGGGAAGACGAAGAATTGGGAGGAAATCCAGAACAGATTAACGAAGGAGAGGAAGAGAAAATATAATTTGAGTAAAAGTATAAACGAAGAAAAAGAAACCCACAAAAGAACAAATAAAAAAAAAAGAAGAGAGAAATAGAGGACAGGCAATTATAGGTCAGTAGAGTAAGGCGAAAACGGGAGAAAAGAGATAGGAAAGAGAAATGAGCAAAAATGGATAAAATGGAAGGTGCATCCGTGATAATGGCCAAACCCTTATCCAACCACAGAAGGGAGAGGAGAAGGATGCGGGCACAGCCTTTAAATTTACAATTCAAATGAGATGGAAACAATCAGGAGAACGCCAAGTGCCATAAATAAGAAAATAACCCGAAGTAAAAAGTCAAATAAAATGAAATGATACATTTGTTTACATATTTTACTTTCGTATTGCGTAAAAATGTGTGCATACGTTAAATACAAATGCAAAGGTTTTTAAACAGTTGTTTTTAATAAAGCTGAGCAGATTTATTCCCGTAGATTACATTTTTTTAATTAAGTTAGAGATTCTTTTATAAAGTTTAACGGGACGGAATTTTCCATGCAGCTTAAAATATTTTTTTTTATGATTCCACATACATTTCACCATGCAGCTTAAGACATCTTTTAATGAAGCTATAAATAGTTTTCAATGCAGCTTAAATTATTTCATGTAGCCACACAGATTTTTCCCTGCCGATTTTTTATTGAATCTACAAAGATTTTTTAGTTGCTTATCAGGAATTTCTTAAAGAAGCTAGACAGATTTTAATACGATGCTTTGCAGTTTTATTTTTGATGAGGCCAAAAGACTTTTCTAAATAGCTAGCCAGATTTATTAATGAAGCTACATAAATTTTTTTCATGTTGCTTAACTAATTTTTAAAGTAAGCTACATAAATTTTTTCATGTTGCTTAACTAATTTTTAAAGTAAGCTACATAAATTTTTTTCATGTTGCTTAACTAATTTTTAAAGTACGCTACATAAATTTTTTTCACGTTGCTTAACTAATTTTTAAAGTAAGCTACATAAATTTTTTTTTCATGTTGCTTAACTAATTTTTAAAGTAAGCTACATAAATTTTTTTCATGTTGCTTAACTAATTTTTAAAGTA
>NC_090732.1:154469399-154474399 GCF_036898095.1 Palaemon carinicauda
TAGTTCGTCGATATATGTTTGAAGACACTTACCAATTCCGTGGATCATTCCCGGGCGGCTGTCAGGAGGACTCTGTGCCAAACGTACTAGTTGCAATGGTAAATATGGTGCTGGATGGCCCCACCATCAAGAATCAAAGCCATTCCTCTTCAACACAAGCAGCTCTTTCCATTGCGCAGCTTCTCAAGTTCAACAGTGTCAAGCAAAGTCGGAAGCAGGGAGCAACCAAGACACAGGAGCCTCCAGCTGTCAGACACAGTACGTCTCAAGAAACTCCTCTTCCAACCTATGTTGGGCTGATGCTGTATGCTGAAACACGCAAGAGAGGACTTGTGGACAAGCTCTTCTCTCTGGGCCTAAGCATCTCATATGACAGAGTCCTACGTCTTTCTGCCCAGATGGGAAACAGCGTGTGTCAGCTGTACCGCATAGAGGAAGTGGTCTGCCCGCCTACCCTGCGTAGCAATGTGTTCACAACTGCGGCTGTGGACAACATTGACCACAACCCAAGTGCCACCACAGCCAAGAATTCATTCCATGGAACAGGAATCTCGCTTTTTCAACACCCAACGTGTGCAGATGAGGGAGTGGATCGTAGCATTGCTCTCACTGGGCGTGATACTGGATCAAAGACGGTTGAGCCTCTACCAGAATATTACACGGATGTACGTCCTGTTGCTTCTTCTGTCAAAGGGCAAATGATCCCAGCTACTTCTGTGACCTCTCTTAGACGCCACAACTGTGAGCAGCACATAGAAGATGAGTATATGTGGCTGGAGAACACGAGAAGTGTTCTCAAAGATGATGTTGAGGCCTGTGAAAACACATCATGGGCTGCATACCATGCAAGGCACCAAGATCCAAAGCAACCAGTCATCACACCAACGTCCCTGCTTCCCTTGTTCCAGGAGAGTGCTCACACTGTGGCAATGATCAGACACTCTATTGATGTAGTCAGGAGTGCAGTTAAACATCTCAACCCAGGCCAAACTCCAGTTCTGACTTGCGACCAGCCACTATTCACTCTAGCAAAACAGATCCAGTGGAAGTGGCCAAACACATATGGAGAAGACCAACTGGTGGTGATGTTTGGGGGGTTGCATATTGAGATGACGGCACTGAAGACCCTGGGTGACTGGTTGCAGGGAAGTGGGTGGACCCAAGCACTGGTACAAGCAGAGATCACAACTGAAGGAATAGCAGACTCATTTCTTCGAGCAGCTCACGTCACACGCACCAGAAGAGCACACCAAGTCACAGCGGCTGCGTTGTATAATCTCCAACGGCGTGCCTATGACAAGTACAGCACCACCAATACAGAAGATGATGAGCACCCTGAAAGCTTCGAAGACTGGTGCAGTCAGAGAGAACAGAGTTATCCGCAGTTTCAGTACTGGTCAACAGTCTTGGCACTGGAGCTGTCCACTCTGATCTATGTGCGATCTCTGAGAGAAGCCAATTTTAGCATGTACATGGATGCTCTGACAGAACTGGCTCCGTGGTTCTTCGCACTAGACCACACGAACTATGCCCGATGGATACCAGTGCATCTACGGGACATGGCAGAACTGGCAAACAAACATCCAGACGTCTTCACAGAGTTTAGCAAGGGACACTTCACAGTCCAGAAGACCAAGAGGATCTTTTCAGCAATCCCTCTTGACCAAGGACATGAGCAGAACAACGCGTATGTCAAGGGTGATGGAGGAGCCATCGGCCTCACAGACAATCCAACTGCACTGAGGCGCTGGATGGTTGCCGGACCGGAGGTTGCTAGAGTGATTGTGGAATTTGACGACTTCAATCTGCATCCACACGATCAAGAGGAGACACGTCACCACGAAGAGACACCAAGTGTGCAGAACACATTTGCCAGAGATGTGCGCTCACTCGTGGCCGTCATTGAAGAGCTGGGCAACCCTTTCGAGGAGGACAGTCAGGACTTGCTGGTGCTCGACACAAAGGAGATCGCAGACCCTGCAGTCATAGAAACAGTCCGTAACGCCAAGCAGATTGGCCAAGACCAGTTTGAAGCATTCTCAAAGGAATGCATCGTGGACAGAATCAAGTCCATTGAGGTGGCAATCCACCGGAACAAGCTACCACTGTTTGCGACCAAGAGAGGACCCAATATACCCAAAGGAAAAGAACAGGTCAAATCTCTGAAGAATGATGTTGCGCTCTTCGCACGATTATATATCGGCTGCCAGACCCGTGATGGGAATCTAGAAGAGTTCTTCAGGCATGAAAATCAGCAATGCCCTCCAGCTTTATCTGACGGAGGGAGACTGTACCTAGGGAGCAAGAGTGACTTGCTGGTGTGCCTTGAAGGCCATGCTGAGCCTCAGTTTGAAGCTCCTACTGTCACTGCTGTTGTCCTCGATGGAGCAGTAATCGTACAGATGTTGAAGCCGGGTACTGCCAACACGTTCGAGGAATATGCACAGCAAGTGTTCATCCCATACGTTGTACAACGTTTCCAACATGTATCACGTCTTGACCTTGTGTGGGACAGCTACAGAGCAGATTCCCTGAAGGCATCAACCAGAGAACAGCGTGGAAAGGGAGTACGTCGGCGTGTTGTCGACTCAGCAGTCATACCAGGAAATTGGCAAAGTTTCCTGCGAGTTGATAGCAACAAAGTGGAGCTCTTCAGCTACCTCTCCACCATGCTTGCAGAGTCCTTTCAAGAAGAAGGCAAGGAACTGGTCGTCACTGATGGGGAGCAGGTGATCTGTGTTCCACAGCAAGAGGATGTCAACTCACTCGCACCATGCAACCAAGAAGAGGCAGACACCCGCATGATGCTACATGTAGCACATGCTGCACAACATGGTCACCACCAGATACAGGTTTGAACAGTAGACAGTGACGTCGTGGTCCTAGCAGTGATGGTAGTCCAGAAACTACCAGCTGGAGACGAACTCTGGGTAGCCTTTGGGACAGGCAAGAACTACCGCTACATTGCAGCCCATGAAATAGCTTCCTCCCTTGGTCCAGAGAAGGCATGTGCTCTTCCAATGTTTCATGCCATCACAGGGTGTGATACTGTGTCAGCCTTCGTCGGACATGGGAAGAAATCTGCCTGGGCAACATGGAACACGCTGCCAGAACTCACTGATGCCCTGCTGAGTCTGGCAAATGCACCCACAAGCATCCAAGAGGATACAATGCATGTCATCGAGAGGTTTGTCATACTCCTGTATGACCACACAAGCAAATGCAAGGACGTCAACAAGGCGAGAAAGTAGCTCTTTGCAAAGACGAACTCTGTTCAGAACATCCCGCCAACCTACGCTGCTCTGGAGCAGCATCTGCCCTTCAGGGTGGTCATGTCTGGGGCCAGGCATTGGTACCAACGCCCGTGCTCCCTCCACCAACAGACTGGGGCTGGCATCGGAGTGATGATGGGCTCTACACACCACTCTGGACCACACTCCCTGAGGCATCCAAGGCCTGCTATGAGCTGGTGTCTTGCGGATGCAAGAAAGGCTGCAAAAACCGCTGCAAGTGCAAGAACGCTTCACTGCAATGCACTGGTCTATGTTTCTGTGAAGGCGAATGCCAGTAGATTGGGACAGAAAACTTGCTAACCAACATTATGATCTGTAGACATTCATAATTCTGGTGACCAGATTTGAAAAGTTCGGAATCATAATTAACATAGTGTGGCAAAATCTACGTTATTGTATTACATGTATGTACTGCAGGATTACACAAGTACTGTGCCTAGAGACTGGGCTTTTGGTCGACTATATAACTACAATCTGACCATACTGTAAACTTCCCGTACTCTGTGTATTATTTTGACTAGCAATTTTGCCAGCAATTTGAAATAAAAAAGCAACTTGAGCAATTAAAGTGTGTTCCTGAAATCAGGTACTGGTTATTAGAGGTATTATGTCATTGAGTATTGAAATCTTCATCAAATGTCCACTTTTTCCACAAAATGGCGGCCAGTTTGGGGGCCATTTTTGAGAAGATTCATCTAAATATCTGTTAAACATTTATTGATGTTAATTCTGATGTAAAAAAAAGGGAATTTTGGCCCATCTAGCACCAAACTAACGACACATAATGAAGTCTATGTAATGACGCTAATGTTAAATGGCGGCCATTTTGAACAATGGCCGCCATATCTTCCTAAGGGCTAATCTTGAATGCCTCCATATCCAAAAATGTTTAGAATATATCAATCTACATGTGTGCCAATTTTGGTGCTTTTAGACCAATTTGAACAATTGGTCTGCTATGCCGCTGTACTAACATTAAAAATGTTTTTCATGATAAACCCGGAAGAAATTGATAGCGAAGGACGCTGGTAACAATGTTGCCTATACCTAGGAGTTGCTGATAAAGAAGTGACAGTTATCAGGTGGATAATGAACAAGGAAACGCAACCAACCCAAAAAAAAGGGAAGGGGGAAGAAGAGGAAAGGACGATGGTGGAATGACCTGAGACGACCTGGTCTCTTCTTCGCCACTAGTTGGCTTCCCTTCTGAGACAGATTATTGGCAGTATCCCCTAGAAGTCAACTGGCCTGTACATTTCCAATATTGAGTCCAATGAAATTCCACAGCCAATTGATGGCATAGGGTGTTTTCGTAAAATGGAAATGGTTACTTTAGTAAATTCACGACTGTAGTTATGTTTGCTTTTGTAAGATTACTTACCCGATAAACTCATTTCCTTTTTGACCTCTGTGTCCAGGTTAAAAAAAAATAACAATCGTGCTAACAACAACAATTATAAAGATGACTATGAAATATCCTTAGGAAATCGACGCTAATTACTTTTCACGACTGCATTCACATTTCTTTAAAGAGCAAAAAAACTGTAAACTCCTGAAACACATAAGTGGCCTCGCTCTATTTTCCATTGCATTTCATTTTCAGTAATTGAAACTGTGACATGCTTCCTTCCAGCCAAATAAATCATACGAAAACGTGGATCAGGAGATTGGCAGCTGAAGAAACGCTTTCAAAGGAAATGAAACCTC
>NC_090732.1:154479399-154481899 GCF_036898095.1 Palaemon carinicauda
TATCATCTTTTGTAATTCCTCCAATGATTCACTAAACACAACTATGCCATTTACAAATGTTAAGTTGTTATGGCATTCCTCAATTAATAATAATTTCTAAATTTTCCCAATCTAAATTCTCAAAAATTCTTGTGGGCATGGTGTGAATAATTTATAAGAGAGGGGGTCTCCCTGTCTTAATGCATCCTAAGACACACACACACACACACACACACACACACATATATATATATATATATATATATATATATATATATATATATATATATATGTATATATATATATGTGTGTGTGTATGTGTGTGTGTGTGTGTGTTAGATAGTCACGAGGCAACCGCTAAGGGAAGTTAGTAATAACATGATTCAAGAAAGTGATTTCTGAAATCTACCAAGCTCAACCTGACGCAATAATCATAATAACAGTACCAATAATCACAACAATCTCATACAGAATTTTCTGAGGGCCATTCATCTCATCTTCCTCCTGTCCGTCTTCCTATCCAGCATAGATTTTCCTTCCCCTGTACATATGTGTACTGCTTCTCTAGTATACGGACTGCCACCGCAAGAGACCGTGTCCCAACTACGCGTCAGGCTAATCTTACCAAATCAAATCGAGCACCCTCAATCTTACTCTAAATAGACGGGCTGCTATGAGAAAGAGCCAACTGATCACACAAACTAAGGCGCAAAAAAAAAAGAAAAAAAAAAAAAAAAAAAAAAACTTACTCTAGCTCGCTTCGCGGTCACCCGAAGAGGACCAAAGGATAAGAAAATTTTCAGAGAACCGAACAAGAACGGATTTAAATGAACTTCGGCTGCCTTCACCCATAGGTTTTAGCTGAGGACTCCAGCTGATTCAATCATTACTCAATAGATTGTTGTGTCTCCATCTCCCCTTCGTCCTCATCATCATCATGATCATGATCATCATCATAAAAATCAATTGTCCGTCGTCCTAGACCTTATGTTTATCATGCAAGGCTTACATATCTCTTATGGGGGGGGGTCAGCTAGCAAGAGCCCGTGCTATGCCAGTCCATTATAAGCGAGTTACTGACTCGTTCCTACATCTTAGTCTCCTATTACGGGCTACAATATGGCAAGAGCCCGTGTCTGGACGGAAGAGCTAGGAAAC
The DNA here is from genome assembly GCF_036898095.1 of Palaemon carinicauda. Taxonomy (NCBI): domain Eukaryota; kingdom Metazoa; phylum Arthropoda; class Malacostraca; order Decapoda; family Palaemonidae; genus Palaemon; species Palaemon carinicauda. Next base: position 154,480,537 of record NC_090732.1, read on the forward strand.
AATCAACAATACTCTCTTGACAAGCATCTATTAAAAAAAATCCCGTGATTCGCTCATGGTAAGCGAATCTAAAACAAAATCTCAAATCTCCCACTGACAGACAATCTACAACAAGCTTACTTTCAGTTCACTCTTCGACTCTACGTTGACCCTATTCCTCTGTGAAGGAATGAAACGTTTGCCTCTTAAAACATTGATTTCCCGATCACCCACCCTGCCTGTTCCTAGGACCGGCTACGATTTTTTCCAGACTTTGTCAACTCGTAGAAATAAAGGATACATAAAAAAAAAAAAAAAAAACACACAAAATATCTTCCTTAGCCACCGCAAACATATAATGTTCATAGGTCTGTTACTGTGAACACTGAATCGCAGAGAGAAAAAAAATAGTCAGGATTATAGAGAAAACTCTGAACAATGTCAGTGTTAATGATACAGCCATAACTTTCCATAACGCGTACTTAAAAGAGGGTCTTCCTCATAACTTATAAAGTAATAATAATGAAACTAATAACTATAATACATATACTATACACACACACACACACACACACACACACACACACACACACACACACACACACACACATATATATATATATATATATATATATATATATATATATATATATATATAAACACATGTATGCATATAAATGTATATATAAAGATATATATATATATATATATATATATATATATATATATATATATATATATATATATATATATATATATATGCATATATATAGATATAGTGTGCGTATATATAAAGAGAGAGAGAGAGAGAGAGAGAGAGAGAGAGAGAGGAGAGAGAGAGAGAGAGAGAGAGAGAGAGAGAGAGAGAGAGAGAGAGAAAGCAATTTTAAGAGTTTATGATCTTTTTCATTTTCCTCTAATTTTCAGCGTTCATGTCCCAAGACAATGAGCCCACTTCCAAACGTGTCACGGAGTCGTGCCAGGATCAGGCTCCCCATCTCAAAAGGTGCTTAATCGTAAGCACTTTCCATTAGGTTTCGATGGCTTTTACAGGGCCATGATAGCAGGTGACTACCATCCTTACGACACACCATACATTTTGACAGCCACCTAGAGAAAATTTCAACAAATCCTTATGATTATAGATATATACATATATATATATATATATATATATATATATATATATATATATATATATATATATATATATATAGAGCTCTCTCTCTCTCTCTCTCTCTCTCTCTCCTCTCTCTCTCTCTCTCTCTCTCTCCTCTCTCTCTCTCTCTCTCTCTCTCTCTTCCTTATATATATATATATATATATATATATATATATATATGTGTGTCTAAATATACATACATATATATATATATATATATAT
>NC_090732.1:154491899-154512018 GCF_036898095.1 Palaemon carinicauda
CACACATATATATATATATATATATATATATATATATATATATATATATATATATTTATATCCGGTCACGCTCAGCAACACTGACAGACACATAACTACTTGGTCTCTCCCCGTCCCTCTAGGGTAGGGGGTGAGATTAGTAGTCATACCCTGGCGAGAGGGGTTACCCCATGTGGAAAGAGGGAAGGCATGGGGAGAGTTGAATCTGTGTGTGCACTCGTGTGTTTGCATATCTATCTATACTTTAGCCGTCATATTTGTATACAACATGTACATAAATACTTATATATATATATATATATATATATATATATATATATATATATATATATATGTATGTATATATATGTATATGTATGTATATATATATATATATATATATATATATATATATATATATATATATATATATATATATATGTGTGTGTGTGTGTGTGTGTGTGTGGGTGTGGGTGTGTGTGCGCGCGCTTGTGCATGTGTATGTGTCATATCCCTTCTTGATAAAAAATAGATATAAGGGTATTGTTTAAATATAGTTATACAAAAATATATATATATATGTTGTTTAAGAATAGCTCTGGAAATAAAAACAATATTGAATATACTCTTCCTTGCTGTGAAAGTAAATGTTTTTAGTGCGGCCAAACAAGTAAAGGCATTTCCTTCAGAACAAAACAGCCTAAGTTAGACGTCTCTAGAGGATCTGTTAATAACGCTTTGGTTTCCTACAAGATAGGATTAACTCATGGCATTGGTCGGTTAGAGACGAAGAAATTAATCAATGTCAATGACTTTAACCAAAGGAATATTGTCGAATCCTTCTTGATTGACTGTACCTAAGGTCATAATTTCAATATAAGTCCTGGTCTGTTTTTCCGTAATAATGTATTATTCTCCTTTCAAAAATCTGATTTATCTGACATCATTAAGAAATAGACAGCTGAGGGATCCCATTCTCCGATATAAATACGATACTATTTTATATTTATTGTCATTGTGAATACGTTGATGTCAATAATAGGACAAAAGTACTAACTTCAATCAAATCTTTCACGGCTTGCCTATTTTATGTTCACCACGCGTCAGCTTTCTTTGTTTCTATACACAAACACAACCAGGGTTTGATTCCACTTTTCGGTTCTACTCCCGAGGTCGATAAGAGAATCCACACACTAATATATCAAAATGTATGGCTTATTTGAATATATAAACAGTGTTAGTTATCTTTTATGTCACCTACCCACATACTGACCACTCCAAACGATACCTAACAAGTATTAGGGGATTAGGTATCTAAACTCATACTCTTTCTCCCTCCCTCTCTTTCTCTACACACATACACACACACACATACGAGCACACACATTCATATATATATATATATATATATATATATATATATATATATATATATATATATATATATATATATATATATATATATACACAGTATATATATATATATATATATATATATATACAGTATATATATATATATATATATATATATATATATATATATATATATATATATATATATATATATACACAGTATATATATATATATATATATATATATATATATATATATACAGTATATATATATATATATATATACATATATATATATATATATATATATATATATATATATATATATGTGTGTGTGTGTGTGTATGTGTGTATGTGCGCACGCATGCGCTCGACATCAATCCCCTAAATGGAAGACTGAATTTATTTTAGCCCAACTGCATCTTTCCTACAATGGACCTTAACGACAACCATTTAAAGTACAAGAAGTTTTCAAAGTACAGACGGCAGATTGCAATAGCCAAAGAAAAGAAAAAAAAAACATAACTTGAAATGAATACAACAGGCTAAAAGGTACTTCAACCATAAAAAAAAAAATATCATAGGATCATTTCTATGATATTTCTTGTGACTGAAGCTCCCTTCAATTAGCTTAAAACATTTCGAATGTTTTACTTTTTTTTATTTCTCTGACTATTGCAATCTGTAGACTGTACTTTAGGAAACTATTATACTTTTAAATTGTCGTCGTCAAGGTCCATTGGAGGAAGAAGCAGTCGGGCTAAAATAAACCTTTCATTTTTTTTCTTCTTCAGTCTTCTCTTTCCGTTGATATATATATATATATATATATATATATATATATATATATATATATATATATATATATATATATATATATATATATATATATATATATATATATATATATATATTCCGTATCTTTCCGGTTTCAAATTAAAAAAGTAAGTCTATGGGTTACAATAATTTCGCTTACAACTTTTATCGATACAACTTGCTCTAATACAGAAACTGTACTATTCTGCTTTTTTTAGTTCTATTTCATCATCCCATATTCATATTCTTAAAATGTTTCTTTGGTCGTAGATATTCCTTCATATCCAAGATTTTATTAGCACGTAATCAAGTAACAAAAAATTTTCCCAATTTTGCTGACCCTTTGGATGGCTCTGGCCTACCGCACACCATTCTACCCATCTACTAATACAGTAGGCAACACCTTTTGCTGGAGTCAGTATAAAAGGGCATTGAGGATAGCAACCACACCACTAAACTGAAAAACAAGAGGGTAATACCCTTCTGGCACCACGCCCCCCAAAATGAATATAGGTGTCCGCTTGATATATAATATATGGTTAAATATCTCTTCTTATATAATTGCCGACGAAATCAGATTCATGTGAAGAAAAAAAAACCCGATATAACCAGTTTCATACCTTACATAACTTTCTCATTCTCAAGGTCAAAGCTAAAACGAAGACAGCTGTTTCAGCTAGTAAATTATGGCTATCATCAGGGCTGCTTTTATTGAAAAATTAAATTACGCCCAATATAGAAAAATAATTAAAGATAAAAATATAAATACTAGCACGTGTCCCAAAGTCAATTATGAGTAATGAAAATTTTCAACAAAGCATCACAGGATCCCAAAAACCGTCTCACAGATAAATGACACATCATGAATGTGGTACAGATATTCATCTATTCCTTCGGAGCTTTGACTCTGAGGTTGATATATGTTATGCAGGATAGGAATAATGTTAATCTTGGGATGTTGGACTTCATATATATATATATATATATATATATATATATATATATATATATATATATATATATATATATATATATATATATATATATATATATATATATATATATATATATATATATATATATATATATATCATTATTATTATTACTTGATAAGGTACAACCCTATTTGGAAAAGCAATATACTATAAGCCTTGGGGCTCAAACAGGGAAAATAGCCCATTGAGGAAAGGAAACAAGGTAAATTGAATATTTTAAGAACAGTAACAACTTTAAAATAAAATTTTCCTATTAAAACTATAATAACTTTAACAAAACAAGAAAAGAGAAATATGATAGAATAGTGTGCCCAAGTGTACCCTCAAGCAAGAGAACTCTAATCCAAGACAGTGGAAGACCATGGTACAGAGGCTATGTCAATACCCAAGACTAGAAGAACAATGGTATGATTTTGGAGTGTCCTTCTCCTAGAACTGCTTAACATAGCTAAAGAACCTCTTCTACCCTTACCATGAGGAAAGTAGCCACTGAACAATTACAGTGCAGTAGTTAACCCCTTGAGAGAAAAATAATTGTTTGGTAACCTCAGTATTATCAGGTGTATGAGGGCAAAGGAGACTATACTGTATAAAGAATAGGCCAGACTATTCGGTGTAGGCAAAGGTAAAATGAACCGTAACCAGAGAGAAGAATCCAATGTTGTACTGTCTAGCCAGTAAAAACAAACCCTAACTCTCTAGTGGTAGTATATCAACGGGTGGCTGGTGCCCTGGCTAACCTACTATCCACAGCTGTACCTTTACAATTATTATTATTATTTTTTTCTTAATATATATATATATATATATATATATATATATATATATATATATATATATATATATATATATATATAAATGAACTGCATAGGTTCTCAGACATTACAAAAGAAGCAGGGGAAGGACGAGAAGACGATTGGAGAGCTAAGAACATTTGCGGGCACAGACTGGCAAAGTAAGAGAGTGGAAGGACATATCTGAGGCCTTTGTCCTGAAGTAGGCTACATATGGCTGATGGTGATTATGACTGTGTGTGTGTGTGTATATATATATATATATATATATATATATATATATATATATATATATATATATATATATATATATATATATATATATATATATGGGTATGTATCCATATAATTATCTATTTGCAATTGTGGTTAAAGCTTCAGGCCGCAATCTAGCGAGTATACTTTCTCTTATAATACAGTTAATTTGGAAAGCATTAATATTCTACTACATATATGAAAACATGTGTTCGTTATGGTTTCTAAGCATGTGTAAACACAAAGTATAAATTACAGAAAATTCGAGCGGAATGTAAGCATACACATAAAATGAAACATGTAATTAGCATCTAAAACATTAATCAACAAACATACTAAATAAACAGAATCCGTTGAAAGTTTACGACAGCTGCATGTGACCAAATAAATCTTGAAGGGGAAATAAATAAAACTGGTACTGGTGGGTCGACTGAACCAGAAAGTTACAACAGACTTCGGTTGCCTTTGTAAAGTTTGGAGGGCGATGTTGAATTTAATTACACAATGCTTCCTCTCAGCTGTCACCACTTCCGCCAGAGAGAGAGAGAGAGAGAGAGAGAGAGAGAGAGAGAGAGAGAGAGAGAGAGAGAGAGAGAGAGAGAGAGGATGCATGTACACTAACATATTGAGGAAAAACTATTTATACATATACATACATACATATATATATATATATATATATATATATATATATATATATATATATATATATATATATATATATATATATATATATATATATATATATTATCATTATCATTGTCATTATTATTATTATTATTATTATTATTATTATTATTATTATCATTATTGTATATACAGTATATGGAGAAAAAACAGGTCAGTTGTATATTAAGTAGATGAAATTGGATTAGGATTGTGACGAATCTGATGATGATGATCCACTAATCCAATGCTTACGAAATCTATAGTAATTTTTCCACAAAACGCCAAATATTCGAAGAGTAGATAATTTTTCTTTGATAAATAATGATATACATACCACACACCAAAAAATATAAGAGTGGCTGTTCTGAAACTTGGCATTTAATTATATAATAAATTTGTTGTTCGACATTTAGATAATTCACTACATGTTTTCCCTGTGATCTCTGGTACCTTTAAGTTTCAAATCTTATTCACAAAAATGTCCAAGTGATAATCATATGTTCCTTTTTTTTTTGTACAAGACTTAAGTCACAATTATTATCGATATTTATAATTTCACTGTAAATGTAAAAGTAATCATAAATAGTTATAAGGAAGGCATACAGATTTAGTTACATCTGGATTCTCGATTAGTAACTGTACATGTGTATTCAAGTTATGTTAATTGAACAGTACGCCTTTTGAACACCCTTGAGAAATTGGGCCGCTCTCTCTCTCATACGAAGACCGTGAGCAGAGAAGGTTGTCCCCTCCAGCCAACCTCCCTTGGACTCTTGCCAGATATCGTCTCACCGGTGTGGGTGGTTATTATGGAACAAGTATAAATAACAGTGTGAAGCTACATGTTGTCACACTGCCATCGCCCATATAATATCAGATATTTTCATATCAGTGTCTTCTCCAGCGTTTGGGTCATGTTTGTTAATGCATGACTTGAGAAGTTGAGAAACCTTGTGTTACGAGTTAACCCGGAACTGCTAGAATCTTGGAACTGCAGTTACAGCTATTATTTGCAATTGCGTCAACTTATTTGTCATTTTGGTAGTTGTGCATGATAAGTTTGCAGAGTTCCCCACTATTGGGATGTTTTGATAATTCAGCATTACATTTGTTTCGCACATTTTCACAAATGTCAGGTTTTATTTCGCTCTCTGTTTATGTCGCGGATTTTGTAAAAATCCCTTTATTGGGATGTTTTGAGAATTGAGTACTAAATTCAGTTCATGGATTTCAAAACTACAATTTTATTTTGCTTTGTATTTTTTGAGAGCTATTCATGTTATATAATTTTATTATAAAAAGTATTTTATCATCCAGTAATAGCCTAGTAACAGATTTTGATCATTACCTCTCATTGTCCAGTGCTCTAATCAATGATACACAAACCACTTTGTACGTCTAGTTCTGCGATATACCCAGATTTTTAGTGAATGTACAGTTGAATACAGGCATTCCAAGTACAGCTGGCTCTGAGGCAGTGCACCCAGCCATACCCTTACAGCACGGTAAGTCCCTGTCTTTTGGCCACCCCACACTATCTGTTTGGTTACTTGCCGCGAAGTAGGGGTATAGCAGGATACGCTTCTTCGGAGCGAGGTGTGCCAGGGACTCCTGTGTCCAACTGTACTTCAAGCTGTTTGAGTTGTTTGACTCTGCAAGCTTCAATATACAAGTTGGATCAATTCTGGAGGGAGCATAGTCTTGGGTTCGACTTGACTAATTCCCAGACACGAACCACTGGGAGTTAGTGTGCTCTCCAGAGTGGTGAAAAGCTGCAGGCGATTTCTCTGATTACGCTAGAGGGCAAATTTCTATTACTTTTGAATAATCTGACAATTTAATACACGATTAATCATACTTTGAGTTTCTTATATCTTTACTTGAATGTTTCGACGTCTGTATTTTTAGTTCTGAAAGGTGGGAATATCTTTATTCAAACCTATTACGATGTTTTCATGACTACTATTAACCCAAAATAAAATAGAAAGGAGAGGGAAAGGCGCAATAATTCCCCATTTACATTTTGCAATGGCTGATTGCTATCCAAAACACTTCCATATAAACGAGAGAGAGAGAGAGAGAGAGAGAGAGAGAGAGAGAGAGAGAGAGAGAGAGAGAGAGGAGAGAGAGAGAGAGAGAGATAAAACGCATTTAAGAGTCATGAAAACCATTGTGGAAGCTTATGTTATACCCCCTAGCCTAACCTCTTCCCCCGGACGGTCTACTAAACTTTGACGCCAGGCCGACTGGCGCCACCATCAGCACGTACTCCTGAAGATTCTTACCTGATTTAAGCGCAATATGTGTTGCCAGACAAAAATTTCACCATGAACGGCTTTCACCGTACATCTATATTCATTACATTATCTTCCTGTACATGATCACGGACAGGGTACTCTCAAGATAGTCACCAGCCACCCGTTGAGATACTACCGCTAGAGAGTTATGGGGTCTTTTGACTGGCCAGACAGTACTACATTGGATCCTCCTCTCTGGTTACGGTTCATTTTCCCTTTGCCTACATACACACTGAATAGTCTGGCATATTCTTTACATATTCTCCTCTATCCTCATACACCTGACAACACAGATTACCAAACAATTCTTCATCACCCAAGGGGTTACTGCACTGTACTTGTTCAGTGCCACTTTCCTCTTGGTAAGGGTAGAAGAGACTCTTTAGCTATGGTAAGCAGCTCTTCTAGGAGAAGGACACTCCAAAATCAAACCACTGTTCTCTAGTCTTGGGTAGTGCCATAGCCTCTGTACCATGGCCTTTCACTGTCTTGGGTTAGAGTTCTCTTGCTTGAGGGTACACTCGAGCACACTCTCCTATCTTATTTCTCTTCCTCTTGTTTTGTTAAAGTTTTTATAGTTTATATAGGAGATATTTATTGTTGTTACTCTTCTTAGAATATTTTATTTTCCTTTTTTCCTTTCCGCACTGAGCTATTTTCCCTGTTGGAGCCCCTGGGCTTATAGCATACTGCTTTTCCAACTAGGGTTGTAGCTTAGTAAGTAATAATAATAATAATAATAATAATACTATAGTAATTTATTCTTATATTCGTTGCCATTCAATAATTACGTTTCCCTACAACAAGTCGTATTACGAGTTTTGCTATGAAACTGGGGATGGTGCAAGGGGGGGGGGGGGATTAAATGCTTCTACTGAACCAGCAATATGATTATAAAAATAAAACAATGTAATTCCTTGAAAGAAAAGTAATAATAATAATTACAAGGGTTCCTATACCTACTTCAAATCTACTAGGTTATTACATATCTTTATGAAATGAATTAAGTATTATCCATGGACTATAAATTTACCTTCTAGTCGCTTTAGCGGCAAGCATGAAGCTAAATCCATAAAGAGACATTGCAAGCCATCACGTCAGTCAACTAAGTCCCATTTATTATTCAGAAACACCAATAACTTTTCCTGCGATACAAAAGCACGCTCTCTCTCTCTCTCTCTCTCTCTCTCTCTCTCTCTCTCTCTCTCTCTCTCTCTCTCTCTCTCTCTCTCTCTGAATAAAATGTATATAATTTCAGTTTTTTTTAAATATTCCGAGAAAAAAATATATAATCAAACAGCAACAGTAGGGAACCGTTCAGTTACGAGGGCATTGAAGTGGTCAAGAATACAGTATTTTCAATATCTGAAAATTCAACTAATTTCAAAATCACCTTTACCTATAAAAAGATAATACAGGTACATCTCTTCAATTCTAGCAAAATATTTTTGCAAAAGATTCGTATCCTTATTATCTGACTCTGTCCTTTCTTTGGTCTAGTTGTGAAAACTTTTACAATGCCAACAAGGTACTTTATCCTCATTCCCTACTGAATTTGTTTGCCTCATTTGTAACGTCAATAAAATGTATGATTATTAGTGGCCCATTCATTCCATTTCCCTAAGAATTCTTCTACCTGAGTGTGACCCTTTTCGCATTGCAATAAAACATAATGTATTCATCAATTCACTGCACTGTGGCACATTATTTGAATTCTTTGACGTACCTGTGACCAAGTACCGCATTGCAGACGAAGGCAGTTATAAAAAAAAAACTTACACTGTGCATCTTATTATTTGTATTAGAACCAAAGACTACATTTCAAAATGGTTTGAAATTATACATTTACTTTAACTAAAGCAATATATATTCTCATTATCTGGACGTTGCATGTTACGAGAAAACCGACGATTTCTCAAAATATTTGTATAAATGTTACCATTATTGCATTTGATTAACAGTGTGATTTTTTAACATTTAACACCTACGACGAAAATATTATATAAAAAAGAAATATATTCATAACAGTTTAAAAGAAACTGTTAAAGATAAATAAAAGCCGAGCTCACCAGAGATTTACTATTTACATCAAACATTTGGGTTTTTTATACATAACCTAACAAAAGTATTATGAAGATGAATATAAACGAGGTCAGTATCTTTTTCTGCACGAAGAAGTATCCACAATAAATAATCCTTATCTTATCGTAAATCCGAACTCGAACCAGGACTTGTAATGTAAGGTACATAAATATGAATTTGTTCGAACAAACATTCATAAAATTATGCATATTAAATATTGTCTTATAGAATTTCCTACTTTAGCTCATTAATACGAGAGTATCAAACGTTCGACGCATAACTATAAATAAAATTAGTTCCAAACATCAAAAGGAAAATGTCACATCAATATTACTTGCTAGTACGAATGGGACCACATAACTATGAAGGGGAAGCCACATGAAAATTACAGACCCTGTAAAGACATGAATCCAGGAAGAGATATTTTGCAAAATGATAGACCCAAACAAAAAAAAGATTTCCAGATTGAAATAACTTGCAATGCAATTTGATAAACATTTTACCATGGAGTTATTTCAAAATTCTAACATGAATGGGTGCATATTTGGTTACTTTACCGAAACCACATACAGAAAATGCATTTTATGGAATTATATTAAGAAAAAACATGATGACAATAACGATATATGCCACCTCAAAGCATAAGTTGGAACGAAAAATCGTCAATTTCACCAAACGTGAAAATAATGCGTAGTGTATCTTGAATGAATAAACACTTTATCATTAAAGAGTTAGGGAAAGGAAAAGAATAATTGATTACAGATATAAACTTTATTTGTAAAATATGAACAAAATATGACGCTTACTAAACTTCCGAGGAAGAGAAAATTTATCCGTTTAAAATGAGAGGACGTGAAACGAGAACAAGACCATTAAAATCAGATAGACCAAGTGATAGACTATCATGTCGTGAGTGTTTTGGGTGTTTTTGCCACAAATCTTCATATCCTACAGTTATTTAATACATGTTTTTGCTATGCCTGACAAACATCAAATCCCGAAGTTATAATCAATCTGGAGGCTAAAATCTAATAAGAGATATATGGAAGACATGAACGCGTTTTGATCATACGGTTAATGCTACCACCAGCAAACGAAATACCAAACATTTGCAAGAATGTGAAATCTCTTCTGGCGGAAGACAAAAAAATTTGATAGTTTTCATTAATTCTTTGTGTGTGTGTGTGTGTGTGTGTGTGTGTGTGTACAAAATACTAACACGTATAAATGTCCGTGAGTATTCTTTTATTAAACATAGTAAACGCAGCCAAGCCTTCGCAACAAATGATGACGCTGACATTTCCCCCACGAAAGGGAAACCCCTCCAAATTTCAAATGCAGTCATTAAAAAGTAATCTAAAGAGCCATAGACGAAGACGTACTTTTTTTTTTTTTTTCTTTTTTTGGCACTGACCCATTTCTATGGAAGAGAAAAAATCTTCTCGTGAATGTTGTTTATTTACCTGTGTACTGGAGTTCTGTAAGGGAGTCCCACAACCGAGGGCATTTCAACAGTTTACCTAAAATATCATATAAAACATTTTTCATAAAACAATAATTTTACAAATAAAGAAAATGAAGCTCAAAATACTTCAATGACTGACCTTAAACATTGAATAATTTTATTTCATGAAATTACTTTTTTTTTTTTTTTTTTTTTTTTTTACAAAATCGTAAATGCCTTTCAAATTTGTTTACAAACCAATATAAATGAAATTACAATATAATGCATTAAATACTTAACATTTCTTGCGCAATGAAACACGTTCATTTAGTTCTTTAGTTCTTACGAAATAGCTTTAACAAAACACTAAAGATCACTAAGCTAATGATTTTAAACCCTATATTAAAAACATATTTGAAATATATTGATTAATAAATAACAGACATTTCAACAAACATGGTCACGGAAGCTGAATATAAATTAGTTACTAATAAATACTTGGATAAAAAGGGTCTTTTAAAATGTCTTATACCTATATGTAAAGGAAAGTGAATTGAAAACATATACTAATAAATGTTAAGAAGAAAACTGAAAGCACATGCTCTTTGTGGAGTATTAAGCGTAAAATTCCCTTAAACCCTATCAAGTTGAACACGGAATTTTCCGACGCTAAACGCTATAACCACTGTGCAAAATGAAAACCAACGTGAATAATATATATCAAAATAGTGGAGACCTACATATTTGCATTGGAAGAATGAATGTATATTACTTGAAACCATAAACCAGAACTAACGGCAAGAGAGCCATCAAAAGGTGATTATTTCAAGTCGTCTGTAATTCTGAAGAAATGTTCGCGCTACAAGAGAAAAATACAGTGTATGATGAAAACGTTTGTAATATCGAACAGTATCACGCAGGGCCAAGGGGAGAGAGAGAGAGAGAGAGAGAGAGAGAGAGAGAGAGAGAGAGAGAGAGAGAGAGAGAGAGAGAGAGAGAGAGAATTATCATCCCTTCTAATCAGCCGTTACCAAAAATCAGTTTCAACTATTTTCCGATTTATTGTTGTCTTAATAATATTAATATTAATTTATAGGTCGCATGTAAATTAATATAATCTAATTAGGATTTCATCCATTTTCAAAATCGGCCCTTTATTTTCATTTTGGATACAGTTTGCACAAAAAATATTAGTTTGAATAGAGATCACTACGATTCTGTCTCTCAGATGATATTATATATATATATATATGTATGTATATATATATATATATATATATATATATATATATATATATATATATATATATATATATATATATATATACATATATATATACAGTATATATATATATATATATATATATATATATATATATATATATATATATATATATACATACATATATATATATATATATATATATATATATATATATATATATATATATATATATATATATATATATATATATATATATATATATATATATATATATATTTAGCTTGCATGCATGATTTTTAGCAAGTGCAATTCTCTTCCGGGTACTTCAGCCGAGGTCAAGAGGTATCATAAATTCTTAGGAAAACACAAACTCTCCATTGTTGGTGGCAGTTAACAAAAGGTTGGAAATTGCAAGAAAACGGAGCAAATAAACGTGTGGGAAATCGGCACGTACGAACACTTTTCTTCTCGTTAACAAAGCAACCTACAAACAAATTCAGTCATAAGAAAAGTGAGAAAATAGTCTTTATGAAAGAAATATATGACGAGAAACCTTATCTCGAAGGAACCTTTTTTTAGCAAACGACGCCAATTTTTAAACCAGCTTTATTTCTCTTTCTATTTTCTCCTCAAAGCAAACAAATGGATGAAATCTACTCATATCTAAGTTCTCTTTGAAAACGAATCCCGGATAGAACCGATGAAATGGAGCGGGGCTCTTGGATGGAAAAGAAAGCTGTGGTAATAAATCTTCATTAGAATTCTAGAATGAAAAAAAAAATCATACACACAGTACTCATGCAATTATTGACAAGGACGAATACTACGATACATCTCAACTGAATATGGAATTAAATGTGATCATATATAAGTTCATGAAAAGTAATTAAATATATTTCTAAAGACATTTTCCTAATTGAAGTTAAAATCTAGTTATTAAACTTAACCACATTATAAACATATAAAGAGAACATAAGGTCTACTTATGGAAATAAATCTTACCGTAATATAAATAACAATTAGTCATCTAAATTATATATACTAGCTAACCGGAGCTGTCAAAAATGACGTCTAAATATTTAGATATTCCTCTACTTTTCCCAAATACAACCTACTGGTTAGGCAATTTGTGGGGCATTGTGGTTTCCGAGTGTTCCTCTCGGGGATATAACCAGGAAATAACAACTCCCTCTCCCTGACGTGCAAGCAATATAATATATATATATATATACACTGTATATATATATATATATATATATATATATATATATATATATATATATATATATAATGTGTGTATATATATATATATATATATATATATATATATATATATATATATATATATATATATATATATATATATATACAGTATATACATATACTATATATATATATATAAAGTCAGACACTTGCTCTTATTATATAGTTATAAAGGGGATCAAAGAAGTCACAAATAGAAAGTTTCCATCCTCATAAGCTAAATCTTACGACGTCTGGCCATTCAAACTCAAACTATTGCCCAAAGTGTTTCCACATGTTACATTGTTTTTATTAAAAACCCTGGCGAGAAAATTCGAGTGGTCTGTTCACACATTGATGGTTGCTGGATACTTTCTTCTCGCTGCTTTTCTTTCCTTTTTAAATCAACAATGGATATAGAATCATAGCAAAAAATGTATCCCCTAGAAGTAGATTCCAGCGGGACGTTTCCCTCCTATCGACAGAATGATACAAGTGAACAAAGAAACGTGCAAATATTTATTTACCCATATCTTACAGAGGAATAAAGTTTTCTATAACATAATACTATCGTATTTCACATAGAAAATTCCTTTTAAAATATTCTAGTAATCTAATCAACACTCAATGTATCACTATCTTTAATACTGATTTTCTTTTTTTTTTTACAAAACCCTCACAATTTCCTGAAAATTATCAGCATACTCGACTTGTTGAATGGCTACAAAATATGCCGGGTTTTGGGAAAACTTGTCAATTTGGCAGATAAATTATAACGTGGTAATGCATTCTTGGATAATTTGTACGATACTGAAATCTGGATTGCATTACCGTAGGGTTTGTATACGATTCGTGGATAAATTTTATACATTTCTTCTCAAATCTAGCATCTTAGACATGTCAGATACAGTAGATTAATATTCACCTCATTGACGTCTAGGATGTATAATCGTGACTTATTTTCCCATCCTAACTGACACTTCATGTCTTCGCGAAGATTTCAAATACTTCTATTTAAGATGAATTTGCTAAGCTCACGTATGAAGACTAAAGTTCCAGGGAACTCATGCATGAGGATTGCAAAGGCAAGTAAATCCTGCTTATTGCAGAGAAGTTTCCAAGATAAAGGATTTTCAAGGTTACAAAATATTCAATTTATAAAAAACCATAAAAAAAAACAATAAGAACAAAAGTATTTGATATTACAACGATTGAATATCTTCATGTAAATTTTCATCTTAATACTGATGTAAACAACCAAGCTTTCATGGAAATAATATCGTTTGAAAATTATCTAAAACGATTTCGTTTAGTTTCTAACTGAGCTCTCGATATGAATTATCTTACCCATCAGTACTCTTCAATGAACGTGGGAAGAGAAATTAAAAATTTCAAGGTTCAAAAAGTAATACATGAAACAAACTGCACGAAGGAAGAGCAACAGGGAAAAAGTATTGTAATTAATATCTGAGAATAGCGCTCTCTCTCTCTCTCTCTCTCTCTCTCTCTCTCTCTCTCTCTCTCTCTCTCTCTCATGAGTGAGAGCGCGTAGATGCTAAACGCACGAGAGAATAGACCAACACACTAAATGAATACTTGCACACAACCTGAGCTAAGTGCATGTTCGTTAGCGCCCCCGATTCTTAACAAATAAAACACCAATACATCCCTTTCCATTTTCACGCTTTCACTACACTAATCTCTTAATGGGAACATGCAACTGGGATTTCCAAAGACTGACTCGTTGCAACATCGAATGCAACGTCATTTTTACATAGGAATTTTTCCCCTTCATCAAACAAGCAAATGTATGCATTTGTAATTGAAAAGAAAAGTTATATATACACACATACATACATACACACACACACACACACATATATATACACATATATATATATATATATATATATATATATATATATATATATATATATATATATATATATATATATGTGTGTGTGTGTGTATGTATATATATATACACATATACATATACATATATAATATATATATATATATATATATATATATATATATATATATATATATATATATATATATATATATATATATACATACATACATACATACATACATACACAAACACACATATAACATGTACAAACACTCATATCCGTATAAAAGGTTTAAAAGTCGCTCACGAAAGGCAGAAGCAAGAGACATTGACAATACCCTAGTTGGACATTTCCCTGGAGACCGACCATATATATAGTACATATGATCAGCGCCTAAGACCCGTTTCCACCCAAGCTAATGACTAAGCAGGAAGACCTACCGGCTACACCAAAGCCCCGTCCTGTACTCACAAAGAGGGGTAGGAGATCGCCAGGCAGGGATGTTTCTTATATTACTCCATATATATATATATATAATATATATATATATATATATATATATATATATATATATATATATATATATATATATACATACATACATATATATACATAATATATATATATATATATATATATATATATAGAGAGAGAGAGAGAGAGAGAGAGAGAGAGAGAGAGAGAGAGAGAGAGAGAGAGAGAGAGAGAGAGAGAGAGAGAGAGAGAACTACTGGCATTCATATATTGAAGAGCAGCAGTACTTAGAAGTTACATAAAAATATCTATCAAAACTTCAATATAATCTTGGTAAAATCTAATTTTTTTCTGAGCCCAGAGAGAGCACTCTTCATAAGCCCTTGACATATGAACTTGAAAGAGAGAGAGAGAGAGAGAGAGAGAGAGAGAGAGAGAGAGAGAGAGAGAGAGAGAGAGAGAGAGAGACTGCAGTAGTGTGATGCAATCTTCATGTTCAAGAGAGGGTCTTCGGCCACACCTTGCGAGCGGCAAGATATAATAAAAAGATGATTGGATCTTTTATGCTCACCTGCGTTCGCCCTCTTCTTGCTTAAGGGACTCCTTTCCTACCTACAGAGGGACAATGACATTTCATGGATTGATTGACTTAGGAGTGAAAAGTTGTGCTATATGAACTGTAGTCATGAAATTCTAAATGATATTTGCACACACATGTACTATTTGATTGTGTGGGTCTATCAACTAGCCATACAGTACTACATTGGATCCCTCTCTCTGGTTACGGCTCATTTTGTCTTTGCCTAAACATACACCAAATATTCTGGCGTATTCTTTCCACATTCTCCTTTGTCCTCACAAACCTAACAACACTGGGAATACCAAACGTTTTTCTTTGGAAAAGGGATTAACTACTGCAATTTCATTGTTCAGAGGCTACTTTCCTCTTCGTAAGGGTAGAAGACACTCTTTAGCTATGGTAAGCAGCTATGCTAGGAAAGGGACACTCCAAAATCAAACCATTGTTCTATAGTCTAAGGTAGTGCCATAGCCTCTGTACCATGGTCTTTCACTGTCTTAGATTAGAATTCTCTTGCTTAAGGGTACACTTGGACACGCTGTTCTATCATATTTTTCTTCCTCTTGTTTGTTTTGAATTTTTTTTTTATAGTTTATATATAAAAGATCTAATATGATGTTGTTACTGTTCTCAAAATATTTCATTTTGATTATTTATTACTTCTCTTGTAGCTTATCTATTTCCTTATTTCCTTCCCTCACTGGGCTATTTTCCCTGTTGAAACCCTTGGGCTTATAGCATCTTGCTTTTCCAAGTAGGGCTGTAGCTTGGCTTTCAATAACAATAATAATAATAATAATAATAATAATAATAATAATAATAATAATAATAATAATAATAATAATAATAATAATAATAATAATAATGACAGTTTTGATATTTAACATTATTATATATTATATCCTCTATATAATAAAGAGCAAGTGCCTGGCTATATATATATATATATATATATATATATATATATATATATATATATATATATATATATATATATATATATATATATATATATCACAAATTGCCCAAACTAGCGTGCTGTTGTTAAAAAAGAGGAAAGGGGTGGGAAGGATTGAATTTGTGTGTGCAAGTGCGTTTGCGTGCATACCTATCTAAATATCTAGCAAATATTTTTGAAGGATAGCATGGACTAGTTATATACTGTATAATAAAAAAATATGTCGAAAGAAATCTCGGTAAAACTATTTTACCTAAGAAAATCTAAGATTAAGTGACAACGCTGTAAAATGAAATCACACCTTAGATTTTCAATGCCGAAAATATATAATTTTCTAAACATTTCATTTGTGTAGGTAAAAACATTCAGATATTATTCTTAGCTCATAATATAACCAAGACTTAAACGAAGTCCTGAGGCGTACCCTGGTCATAACTACATCTATTAACGCCAAAAATTACTATAATAATAAATTTGTAACAGGTAATGTCAACCTCGACATATATTTTTTCAATAACAACCATCTCATTTTTATATAAAATACGCTGAAGGGATATTTATATATTGCATAACAACTATATTATTATCTAAGACCCTTGCTTTGAAAATCATAAACAATACCAGATGAGTTCTGAGCCATCCAATGACAGATATCATTATTATTATTATTCTATTATTTATTATTGTTGTTATTATTATTATTGTTGTTGTTGTTGTTGTTTTTATTGTTATTATTAAAGAGGGTGGATCCTAATTATAAATGTGAACTGTATTTCATGAAAACGCCTGAAAGATAAAAGACAATGACCAACGATTAAACTGTAGAATTTAAAATGGCTTTTATACAATGAGTCCAGTAATACAAAAAACCGGACCTTTGGGGAACTAAGGTACAAAAATACAAATCAACATTCTTAGTATGAAGCCTATTACAAAGTGACATTATTTAACCGAATAAGATGAAACCAGACTGACAACGTATCTCACAAATATGAAGAAAACGCAGACGAAAAAAAGTCAGCTCGTTATGGTCTATTTTTTAGATGTGAAGTTAACTTTAAAAACTTATATGACATAAAACATCCAATCAAAAATATAAACTTAGTAAAGACTTCCTCATCAATGAAAACGAAGTAGTAATAAACTAAAAATTGAAGATGGGATATCTAACGTGTGAACATTCTTTACCTTAACCAAGAAAAATACACGCACCGAAATGATTGGAAAAAATCTTAACCAAACTGACTAACAACGAACACAAACATGGCAAATTTTTCATTGAAAAAAAAAAAAAAAAAAAAAAAAAAAAAAAAAAAAAAAAAAAAAAAAAAAAAAAAAAAAAAACATGTAGAGGGGATTTAGGACAGCCAGAAGGGGTGTCCTAGCTAAAAATGGAGATGAGGGGGGGGGGGGGGTTAGCTAAGCGCACACACGTACCCAGCTGCACATAATCCCTGGCCAAAAAGGACTAATCCATATGAGTATGAAGCCTATTGACAATTTACACAGAGCTGAAATATCAAACGACCTTCCACCCGATATCTGCTGACACGTTCCAGCCGGCAAACGCTAATCACAGGCAAGCAAGGGTGTTGGCTGGCGTCGTTCTCTCTGCGACATTGTCGAGTGTTTGACGAAGATTACAAACAATAAGAGCGAAGGAGTGAAGAAAAGGGGATGGAAAGAATAGAAGGATATGGAACAACATTAAAAAGGATAGGAGGTAGAGTAGAGGTGAATGATTACGTCGTTAACGTCAATTATAGGAGTTAATGGAGGGGATGAAAGGAAGTGGATGAGGGATATATACAGGATAGAAGTGGAAGAGCAAGGGAGAGGGATCTAAAGATAATCATGGATAGGTGGAATAGGGAAGGAAGGAGGAAATAGATGAGGCGAGAGAGAGAGAGAGAGAGAGAGAGAGAGAGAGAGAGAGAGAGAGAGAGAGAGAGAGAGAGAGAGGAAAATTTTAAACAAAAAGATGACAGACAGAAATTACTTAATAGGAAGAAACAGTAACGAAGAAAGGGTTTCAAAAGACATTGGCAATAGTCGACTGATATCTCAATGGCCTGATATTCATTTAGAGGTGAATTTCATGTTTCATTTGTATCTTTCATCATAATTTTTTTCATGTTTTTCATCTCTTGCCACCACATTCGAAATTGTTATATTTGGACATCCTACTTCTGAAATAATATTAGAAAGTTAATCATTTCTTAGGCTTATTCCAATTAATTGCATGAAGTTATTATTAATAATAACGACGTTTAGTCGGAGGTTTTATGTATACACATAAACAATTCCGCCTGCTTCTCCAATTTTTTGTAGTGAAAGCTAAAATACACAAAAACACATAAATGCCTATATGTTTGAATCGAACGATTCACTACAGTATGATAAAGTCTTTGCCAGGTAAATTATGTCAAAGGAATTCCCCAATGAAACATCCGTCGTAAATGGTGATGATTAAACACAAGTACAGAAACTGACATGACATCACAAAGATGACATACATACAAATTAAGTCTAACTTCACAAAACATAATTATATGCAGGACAATCGGCCATCAACCAAAGGCAGGATTTCAATGGCAGCTTTTCTTGGAGACCTGCTATATTAGTAAAGCTGCTTCATTCGTCAACTAGCTCTATTCTGCGATTGTTACCTAATTACTTGAATATGATATAATTTAGTATTTCACGACTTTAAAACAGAAATTTTTCTTCAATTGAGGTCATTAGATGAAGTTTTCTCTTCAATACTTCCTATGAATTATTATTCAGTTGAGAGTTATTATCATCATCATTACAGAGACCAATTAAGTGATACAGTCTTCATATTTTACACAGTGAGTCTTTGTAGCTGTTTCTGCTTACCTACTAGTAATTTGTACCCTTTTATAACTTTGCATACTGACGTAAGTAAATTTTCCCTAAAACGTTAATATTTCATTCCATTTATACCTGTTTATTCAGTGAAATAAAAGCTCGAACAATAGTGTGCAAAGAAATATCAATACATAATTCACCTGTGAAACATACATTTAAATAAATCTATATTTAGCCAACAAATTCATGATCTAACGAAATCGGT
>NC_090732.1:154517518-154522518 GCF_036898095.1 Palaemon carinicauda
GCGTTATCTACATCACCACCCTTCCCTGGATATCATATTATCAACTGATATATTTGGTTGCAAGAATTTTCCTCTGCTTAGTTCAACTGACAACACCCACAAAGATGCAAGATCCCATATTTTCAGCTGGATGTTACTACTGTTTTGTATCACTCGGCGCATCGACTCTTTCTTTCATCCAACCAGAAGTTCTATCTCACACTTTCGTTTTTCTTGGGTCTTATAATCTTCTAGCTTTCAAGCGGCTCCTTTACCATTTCCTATGGGATAAAGCCCCAATCTTTTAACCCCTTTCTTCAAAGATACATAATGAGAGGCAGAGACCAAAGAAATAAATTTAGGTAAATTAATGGTATTATGATGCATCTTCTATCGGCCATTGCTTAAAAAAAAAAAAAAAGAAAAAAAAAACTTACACTAGCCTTTTATCTTTTAGGACTGTCATAGCTGTTGCTACATACATTTTGGTTTCAAAGTCTAGTGTGAATATTACACACACAAACACACACACACATACGCGCGCATGCATATATATATATATATATATATATATATATATATATATATATATATATATATATATATATATATATATATAATATATACACACACATATTATATATATTATATATAATACATATATATATATATATTATATATTATATTATATATATATATATATATATATATATATTATATATATATATATATTATATATATATATATATATATATATATATATATATATATTATATATATATATATATATACAATTATATATATATGTGTGTGTGTGTGTGGAAAAGAACGACAGGAAAAAGAGAGATAAACATGATAAGATTATGACCTGACTAGTTTAGTGATACTTCTTCACATGAATGATTTATTGAGCAAGGTCTCTTTACATTTTATATAGTGCAAACTACCTGGCTTATATTTTCAAGTGTTTGAGGGTGCGTGGAGTCCACACCCCATTAGGCAGGTGTTAAAAAGGATAATTTAGGATGACAGGTAAAATCTGAGGCCTCCATATAAATACATATGCAAAATTATATATACATACAAGATTACAATTATATATATATATATATATGTATATATATAATATATATATATATATATATATATATATATTATATATATATATATATATATATATATATATATATATGTATATACGCATACATATATATACATACATATACGTATATATAATATATATACATAATATATATTATATATATATATATTATATATATAATATATATATATATATATATAAATTTCGATATACACACACACACACACACACACATATATATATATATAATATATATATATATATATATATATATTCATATATACACGCATACATACACATATATACATATACGTATATACAAACACACACACACACACATATATATATATATATATATATATATATATATATATATATATATATATATATATATATATATATATATATATATCTACAAGCATGCAAATACATACACACAGAGGCATACGACCCTATACACGTTTGCATATGTTAGTAATATGCATATAAACAATTATACATATATAACCGTATCAACATAATCATATACTTTAATACATATCAATGCATAATTATGTAACATACCAAAGCATATATGTATATTTTTATACAGTAATTGTACCTCCACGTGAAAGATAGCTTATATCTGAGAGATTAATTTGAAACACATAGGTAATTATTATGTCAGGTACAGTCAGTTATACATTAGGTGAAGTTTTTTTTTATAAAGTTTGTAAATTTCTCTGCATAGAAATGCAACGAATTTGTACACAAACACCTGAAAATATTAGCCAGGTAGTTTGTTGTGGTAGGGAATACCATATAAAATGTAGAGACATTTCTCAATAAATTAGTCCTCTGAGGAAATAACGCGATACCAGTTCAGACTTAATAGTATACTTTTTATTTCATTTTCTATGTGATTCTTTTGCATATATATATATATATATATATATATATATATATATATATATATATATATATATATATATATATATATATATATATATATATATATATATATATATATATATATATATATATATGCATATATATTATACATATATATATATATATATATATATATATATATATATATATATATATATATATATATATAACCTTAAATAACCCTAAAATCGTGGTTCGAAAGAACGGGGAAGCAATGGCAAGAAGAAAAAAGAGAACCTATATATGGATAAGAGCGGTGCATAATATCGATGAATGTAAGAGAGTATAGTAAACTTGACTCTACTCTGCAATTCGAATAGGATGCAAATAATACAAGATAAAGGAAAATAACCAAGATCCAGATGCAAAAGAGAAGATTAGCAACAGAGGATGAGAGTAGAGAAATACGCTGGAGTGAACTATTTGAAGATTCCCACCCCCTGTCTTAAGTCTTTTTATGAATGAACACATTATGACTTGTCAAGTCAATGATTTCTCATTCACCCCAGATATTACCTATATATATATATATATATATATATATATATATATATATATATATATATATATATATATATATATATATATATATATATATATATATATATATATATATATATATATATAACGTGTCTATGTATGTAATATATACAATATATATGGATATGTAGATTATATACGGTGTACATTATATACACATACATACATATTATTTATATATATATATATATATATATATATATATATATATATATATATATATATATATATGTGTGTGTGTGTGTGTGTATACACACGCACACACGTAAATATATATATATATATATATATATATATATATATATATATATATATATATATATATATATATATAAATGGAATAATATGCAAATGAGAATTAAACTGAAGCTTATTATATCAATTTCTGTCCCCGTAATCCACGTACGCAATTAAAGGTTAAACATTAGCTTCCCCTCCAATACAAATTCAACTCTCCGCCCAAATTTCTAGTTGAATGCTTCGATTCCTGGCTGGTTTAGAGAATTATTAGGTGCCATTTGACTTGGTTATTACCGTCTACCCCTTAAAAACTGGAAGGTAATTACTGGCAGCGTGGGCGTCCCTTCGCTGTATGGGAGGAGCCAAATAGCCCTCCGTAATGTAATCTGGGAACTAATTTCACTCAAAAGGAAAAAACAAGCGAGCCAAGATGAACTGCAGGCTTTTCGGGACAAGCGTTTTAGCTTAATGTTACCCAAACCAGACAAATAAGGTTCATAGGATTTGATCGCAGCTATGGTGGCTGATGTGGTAATGTCCCTGAATGGTGAACGCTAGACTGGGAATTGAGATTCACTCAAACTCGTTAGTTTCTTGGTTGTTGCAACCTCACCAT
The DNA here is from genome assembly GCF_036898095.1 of Palaemon carinicauda. NCBI lineage: Eukaryota > Metazoa > Arthropoda > Malacostraca > Decapoda > Palaemonidae > Palaemon > Palaemon carinicauda. The sequence goes on from NC_090732.1 coordinate 154,520,926, forward strand.
CCTTGTCAGCTAAGGATAGGTGGGGGGGGGGAGCTGTGGGGCTAAAGGTCTATCTGCTGAGTCGTTTGCAGCCATTGACTGGCCCTCCTTGTCCAGGTTGGGTGGAGAGTGAGCTTGGGCTCTGATGATATGCATATATGGTTAGTCTCTAGGGCATTATTATTATTATTATTATTATTATTACTATCCAAGCTACAACCCTAGTTGGAAAAGCAAGATGCTATAAGCCCAGGGGCTCCAACAGGGAAAAATAGCCCAGTGAGGAAAAGAAATAAGGAAATAAATAAATGAAGAGAACAAATTAACAATAAATCATTCTAAAAACAGTAACAACGTCAAAACAGACATGTCATATATAAACTATTAACAGCATCAAAAACAAATATGTCATATATAAACTATAAAAAGACTCATGTCCGCCTGGTCAACAAAAAAGCATTTGCTCCAACTTTGAACTTTTGAAGTTCTACTGATTCAACCACCCGATTAGGAAGATCATTCCACAACTTGGTCACAGCTGGAATAAAACTTCTAGAGTACTGCGTAGTATTGAGTCTCGTGATGGAGAAGGCCTGGCTATTAGAATTAACTGCCTGCCTAGTATTACGAACAGGATAGAATTGTCCAGGGAGATCTGAATGTAAAGGATGGTCAGAGTTATGAAAAATCTTATGCAACATGCATAATGAACTAATTGAACGACGGTGCCAGAGATTAATATCTAGATCAGGAATAAGAAATTTAATAGACCGTAAGTTTCTGTCCAACAAATTAAGATGAGAATCAGCAGCTGAAGACCAAACAGGAGAACAATACTCAAAACAAGGTAGAATGAAAGAATTGAAACACTTCTTCAGAATAGATTGATCACCGAAAATCTTGAAAGACTTTCTCAATAAGCCTATTTTTTGTGCAATTGAAGAAGACACAGACCTTATATGTTTCTCAAAAGTAAATTTACTGTCGAGAATCACACCTAAAATTTTGAAAGAGTCATACATATTTAAAGAAACATTATCAATACTGAGATCCGGATGTTGAGGAGCCACCGTCCTTGACCTACTTACAATCATACTTTGAGTTTTGTTAGGATTCAACTTCATACCCCATAATTTGCACCATGCACTAATTCTAGCTAAATCTCTATTAAGGGATTCACCAACCCTAGATCTACATTCAGGGGATGGAATTGATGCAAAGAGAGTAGCATCATCTGCATATGCAACAAGCTTGTTTTCTAGGCCAAACCACATGTCATGTGTATATTGTATGAAAAGTAATGGGCCTAGAACACTACCCTGTGGAACACCGGATATCACATTCCTATAATCACTATGGTGCCCATCAACAACAACTCTTTGAGATCTATTACTTAAAAAATCAATAATAATGCTAAGAAACAACCCACCCACTCCCAACTGTTTCAGTTTGAAAACAAGGGCCTCATGATTAACACGGTCAAAGGCAGCACTAAAATCAAGGCTAATCATACGAACTTCCCGACCACAATCAAGGGATTTCTGTACAGCATTGGAGATAAGGTAATGTCACTGTCCCTTGCCTCTTTTATGTTTTTACGTTGAACAGGCTGAC
>NC_090732.1:154530018-154533828 GCF_036898095.1 Palaemon carinicauda
TATAGAGTTGGGGATAGTTGTTCAATAAGAATATTACTCGACTGAAAGTAAAGAATGGCTATTAGATGATTGTGTGCAAGCCAGTATTCGCCAGTACCTGCACTGAATGAGGTGTTTTTATGAGCAGACTTGGCACAGATAAACAATTGGATTCTTATTCTTTTGTTTGTTACAACTGTATTACTGTGCATTTTTCTTTTAATCCTCTTCCATGATGAAACATATTAGTATTAACAGAGTGATTGTTTGAGTATGCTACACACTTTTAGACCCCAATACCCACACATATATCATATAAAGTATGTATATATATATATATATATATATATATATATATATATATATATATATATATATATATATATAGATAGATAGATAGATATATATATATATATATATAGATATATATTTATACACATATACAAGTATATATATATATATATATATATATATATATATATATATATATATATATATATATATATATATATATATATATGTGTGTGTGTGTGTGTGTGTGTGTGTGTGTGTGAGTTTGTGTACAAGAAAGAATTATCTTTTAATCTACCAATCCAATAAATACTAAAACTCATAAATTATGAATGGATTTTCACAAGACATACAATTAACAACTAAAAGAGAGATCTATGGAAAAGAACTAACAAAGGCATCTCCGGTTTGCAGCCGTTAGACATTTATCTATTTCAATGGCAAGAAGAGAAGGAGGAAAAGATGAAAGATGTGGTAGAAGCAGGAGATCAGTCAAAAGGAGATGCAGAAATCTCTTTGTAATAACAATGAAAAAACTAACGACTTTATCTATAAAAACTTATATCACCGCGCATAGAACTTCTGTTATAACAGTAACAATACAAATGGAAGGGGAAAGTGATCCCTAGCTCAATATACCTGTCGGAAAGGATCAACATGTAACGCATATAAATGTATATATAATAAAAACTCCAACACGACTGCAGTACAGCCGTGGCTCGCAGAAACACTCTATGAATATCGAAAATGGTTACCATTTGGCTCTAGGTCAATAACACCCTCCCTCTCTCTCCCTCTCCCTCTCCCAACATCCCCTACACCCTCCACTGCCAACCAAAACCTTTCGCCACCTTCTACCACCATCACTATTCCAGAAAATTGTTCTTGTGGGGAGATTTCACTCTCGTACAAGAGACACTCTGAGATAAAAACCTAATTTATCGAGATATTAGTCTTTTTGGAGACAAGCAGACAGACAGAAACACACACACACACATAAAATCTTACGAAAGAAAAGTCCTTCTGCCGGAACCCAATTTCTCTTTTATTCCCAACAATTTCAAGAATAAATGAAAAAAGGCACCTCCACCCCCCCCCCCCTCCGACAAAGAGCTAACGCGTTATAAGTCCACAACAGTATCAGGGTCGGTCTTTGCACATTTGCAAGCATGTCAAATCTCATAGTCGACCCATTCAAAGAATTCCATTGATTTCCTTCAACATGCAGACATGCAAACAAACAGACACGCTTGAAGACATAACCTTAGCTAAATAGAGCCATTCATTACAATGATCCGATTAAGAACTTCAGACATATTTACACTTCTAAGCACAAATTTGAAGCTGCATCAAACATAAATCTGACATTGTGTCAAACACAAATATGAAACGGCTTTGATCGTAGACCTGGCAATTCTTCACATGTGTGGTTGGAACTGCTTCAGAAATAAATCTGGAACTAATCGAACTGGTTACAAAATCCCTTAAGAGCTGAAACTGACTCACACATAAATCTAAAAACATTTAAAGTAAAATCTAAAATGTCTTTTAACAAAAAAACAAAGAAAGTTTTTGGAATAAAATCTAAAGTGCTCCAAAAACATCTAAACATTATACCACTAAACATAATACCATTTAAATTGCCATTCTGATAATTACACCGACGCAATCATGAAACAACCTCAGACACTAAGAGGATGCTGATTCAAACGTGATTCTGAGAACACATCTGAAGTGTCTTTAGACCCAATTATACAAGGCCTCAAATACAAATACGACACCAATTCGACCACAAGGCTGAAACAGTTTTACACACATCAAGAACTACTTTGGACACAAAGCTTCAATTATAAATTTGGGACAGCCTCAAACAAATTTTAACTTTCTCATCAGCAAACGCTGTGGCATAATTGGCTCTGAATGTGATGATATCCACATAGGCTTTCCACGACTGAAATAACTGGAAAATTACTCTCATCCGGACTCTGAATTTATAAGGGTATTAAAAAAAGTGAAATTCCAAAAGTTATGGAGAGTTTCCCTCTGACTGGAAAAGCATTGGGAAAAATATCAACTGCAAATTCATTGATGTTCAGGATAGGACTGTTATTTACAAGTATATACACGAGACATTGTCAACAAGGAAAAATGACGCTATGCCCATCGCTGATTCTTCGATCTAAACTGAAGGAAAGAGGATATCCCTATTCCTAGGTTTTATGATTGTGATGAAATGAAGAAAGTGTCATCTGAGAAAGGGAGCTAATGAGTTATCTGTGATACAAAATTTAGTAGAAATGTTGATCTTATTTTCTTCGTATTCCCTAAGCAAAATAAAATATAACATTTGTAACATTATTTTCAGTACATAAATAATGACATTGTGGATGATCAGAGATCATACTTGTGACAGAGAAGATGTAAATATCAGACAAAATTATTGCAAACATTTTTATGCGAAGACATATTTTGGAGCAACGAAGGTTGATTTATGAATTATATAACAAACTTTTGGAATCAGATATATAAAATGTATCCAATATTGAATTTAGTGTGAGTACAAAATGTATACAACCCTATTTACGTAAACAATTTCAATTGTAACTAAATATGTACATTTTGTCCAGAGCTAATATGTTTTTTTTTTTCTTTTTTAAATGTTCATTAACGTAAAGTGGAAGGGGAAAATATTCTTGTGCCTCTTCAGCTGAAAAGGTACTTTTGTAAAATGCGCGAATGATTCTACCGTGTTTTAAATATACTACGCATATAATTGTGGATTTTAATACCCATATATTTTTGTTATACATCACATATCGGTTCTACTGTATGTCTTCGTGTAAATAATTTTCATATTTCATCAAGTCGGTAAACCAAAACATTATGTTCTTTACAGAGTAAAACTCAATTAAAAGTGGCAAGCTAAAATGCAATATGTGTTGAATTGGATTATAGAACAAACACATGCAACTTCTGTTGAAAATTCATAGGCTGCAAAAACGGCGTTTGTATAAATAAATATACCTTGGTTTTTCTGTACCTCTTGGACCTTTCCCTGAACACGCAGTTTCAAGTTGAAATCAATATATAAATCAGTGATTACGTAAACCCTCGACCTATTTTACATCTTTCGAAAGGAATATCCAATCAACGATTAATAGCAAAACTTCCCTCTCCTGGAAAAAATTTCACCAATCCATTCGGACATGATCAACCTAACAATTATCATTAGGTTGCACTATATTAAATACAATATGAAGTATAGATTTCACAACGTTTAAAATCAAAGCTAGATTTTCATAACGTAGTTTTAAGGTCTCCTCCCATACCACCAGCTTTATTTAACAGGCGATATTCATAGACGAAAAATGAGCTATGAATAAGCAAATTGGGTTTTATTTCAAAGCTTCCATCGGATATTTTCAGGGAAGGTTAATTCCTCTCTACCCTTTACAGCAGGAAAAAAAACCTTCCAATCCGTATGAAATGTTATTTTCAACATGGTTCGTCGGACATTTTTAGACACACCCATCCATGTTT
>NC_090732.1:154534328-154544328 GCF_036898095.1 Palaemon carinicauda
AAAGTCAAATAAATCGACTGATAGAATAAAATACTATGGAAGAGGAAACGGGGAAAACGGATGGAGGAAAGCGTTTTACTTTTTAGCGGTTTTGATATACTTTCAATTTATCCATACTGCAGAGAGAGAGAGAGAGAGAGAGAGAGAGAGAGAGAGAGGAGAGAGAGAGAGAGAGAGAGAGAGAGAGAGAGAGAGAGAGAATTTTTTCAATAAATATTCAAGAGAATCACGAATTATTGGAATCACCCGGATTTACTGGAATCCCCAGGTAAATACTGGAATCCCCTTGAAAATTACCGAAATCCCCTACAATATCACTACAAACCCTTTTAAATCGATAAAAAATATGTTTTTTCATTAATTTACATTATTTTTAGTAAAATAATTAAATAAATAACCCTTAGCCAAGGTTCTACCTGCAACTATATAAAAATATAAATGCTAAAAACATAAAAATAACGTATCTTAATAAAAAAAACATATTATTTATCGATTTCTAAGGATCTGCAGTGATATTGTAGGGAAATCGGTAATTTTCAAGGGGATTTCAGTATTTACCTGAGGATTCCAGTAATTCGGGGTACCGAATATTCAATGAATTTATGTAACACAATAAGAAGACATCTACATTAACCATTATACAAAAAGAAATAAATGCGTTAAAAATGTAAATCCAACAATACCCCAGCAAACAAAATCCACGCAACACGTATGGGTGAACCCGAGAAAGTCAGCACCGAGGGTAACCTCTGACAGAAACAAATCACTCCTCCGCCGGGCGACAAAAGGCAAAACCCAACACATAAGAAAAAATACAAATAACTCAAACCAACTCGGATAGAACTTTCGCCCCAAAGAGTAGGGAAAAACGAAGATCTCTTCCAATAGAAGAAAAAACACCAAAAGGATCGAGAAAAACATCGCTACAGAGATAGCAAAGTCTCTAAGACTTAGAATAAATATTCTTCAATCTTTCCTCCTTCACGGACGCATGTTTTACCCTTCACAATAATCTTGTTTTCTTGAAGTCTGGGCAAGAAAGGACACTAGGGTGCTGTCTTCTTGACCTAGGCATAAAAAACACCCAGGAAAGAACATTGCAAAGCTTCTTCTTGCTCCCTCATCAATCCGTGTCGCAAAGTTTCACATTCGAAATAAATAAATGAACGAACGACCCAAGTTCCAAAGAGAAGGACAAAGGTCAACCAGGAAACAAATGGTTTGCATACAATACAGAATCTATTCGAAATAAAAATTAAAAATTTCCATTGAGATATAATGAGGTAAACACTTCACCATAAAACCTCTATAGAAATTTTTCTGTAATTCTTCATATAGAAATTTCATCTTTCTTGACAGCAGTTAAAATGCTACGTGCATTGCTCAACAGAGTAAACTGATTGAAAAATGAAGAGTATTGTCTGGCCATAAAACCAAAACTGGTTCATATGCTCAAAAACACGTCCCTAAGAAACAACCAAGTTAGCAAAATATATTCCATAAAGGTATACGATTTGACCATATAACAAACCCCTTCTGGTACAACCCAGAAACAAATGGTGGGCTACCGTTAAAACTGTACTCTCTGTTGTAGACTTACCATGCTCTGTCACTCACTGTCCAAAGGAAAAGGCAACTCATTTGGCTAATGTGTTTGACAGTAATCAAGGAAAGGAGAAACTCGATATTCCTCATTTCCATTTTCCAGAGGCTATACTAACTAGTTTAGCTTTTCGGCCCCTTGAAATTAGAACTCTTGACAGACCTTGATGTTTATTGAGGTGTAGACCCAAATGTTAATTTTTGTTTGTTTTTATATAAAGACCGCAGATTCTTTAGCCCCAAAGATGTTTTTTTTTCTTACACTTATTAGAGAATTGGTAATGTTACTACATTAACTAAATGTGTTTGTGATAGTATGAGACTAGTTGACTACCACCCAACTTCCATAACACCCATATTATCCAAAGTTTTCCTTTTAAAGTCGTTTTATGCCGAAGGTAATAATCTGTTCTTTAGTTTGCAGTTTGGCTTTCGCAAGGGCCTTGGAGCAGGTTATGCCCTTCTCACAATTTCCAATGCTGCACAGAAGTCCCTTGATTGTAGTCAGGTAATTCATATGATTGGGCTAGATTTTCGTGCAGTCTTTAACCGTGTTAATCATGGGTCCCTTGTTTTCACACTCAAACAGTTGGGAGTTGATGGATCTCTACTTAGCATCGTTATTGAATTTCGAAGTAATAGACTGCAAACAGTGGGTTTTGATAGGCACCATCTTAAGTATAGGAAAGCAATATTTGGTGATCCTTACCTCAGGGTAAAACCCTTGACTTATTATTTTTCATACTGTATACGCACATGTGGTTTGGCTTCGAAAACAACCTTGTTGCATATGCATATGATGCTACTCTCTGCATCAATTTTATCTTCAGAAATTAAATCTGAGGTTGCTGAATCCTTTAATAAAGATGTGACTAAAATTAGAGCATGGTGTAAATTATGGGGCATGAAGATGAACCCTAACAAAACTCTAAGTATTAATGTAAGTATGTCGAGGACAATGGCTCCCCACCATCCAGATACTTTTCTTGATGGTAAATTTTTATTTGATCTTCCTAATTTCGCAGTTGATGTAGCTTAGCTATTAATAATGATAATTAATACGAACAAGGATCACCCACCCCAAAAAGGAGTTTATAACATAATCTGGAGACGAAGAACAAATCCCTGAGGTAAAAACCCACCGTAATATAAAATGATTTTCATGAATAATTTCTCTAATGCAAAACCTATTAATAATTAGATGAAACTTTAGCAACTGCATTCAATTCTTGATTGTTGACTTCCGACGTTTCTACAACATATTTAATCAAGGTCTTTTAAATTCCCCCAGATTTAAGAGGTGTTTTGAAGTCTGGTCATATGTGTCTGTGTAGATTCCATTTTTTTATTTGGCGGCGAGTAAAATGTTTAGGATAAACTGTTCATCTTTTTACATATCCAATATGACTATAGACATGAATTATCATAAAAAAAATTAATGACTGGCATATCTTATCCGACAGATCTCTCTCTCTCTCTCTCTCTCTCTCTCTCTCTCTCTCTCTCTCTACTCAAGTTGAAAAATAATCCTCTATCCGATCTATTTTCCTCCAGAGAAACATCCAAATGAGGCAAAGAAGCAATTTTCTAAGCAACCCCGCTTCAACATGAACAGTCTAATGTCCCATCATCCAAAAGTCCTGTCGCTGACGGTACGCAATTAATAAAGAAATCACATTAATATTAACATTCCATTTTGGACAACAAATAATTTTCTGCTTAATTATGAATCAGTCCAGCGGGTGTCGCATTTGACAGGCCCTCACCCACTAAACAATTTCGAACATTTCTTTCCCATGAATATTAAACTTTGCGATGGGAACATTTTGCAATTCATAAACCCTCCGATACAATATAGGACACTAAAATTATTCGCAATTAAAATGATTCGCTCATCTGGCGTGTCAAAACATGTAGATTTCCAAACTCAATCACAGGTTGGATAGTGCCCAAGAATAGCAGACTGAAAGGAATCGCAATTATCGACCATTTCACAGAACGTGAAAAACAGCTGCAACTGAACATGAATTCAACGCCTATGTGATTCAAAGAGCATCCAACTTAAGTGAACAGGATGATGACAGAAAAGCTTTGTGATATCAAAATCAGGATTCGGGAGCCTTTTGGTTATCAAGCGACTTTGGGTAGAATTAAATGCAGATCGTATACTTATCGATTAAATGCAGTTGATAGACCAGCAAAATGAGCACAGGGAAGTTAAATTGAGAAAAAAAGGGAAATAAATTTGAAGAAACCCGTTAAAGTTCATAAAATATAACGGCCTATAGTATGAGTAACCATATTCCATTGTGTACGGTAGGCCCGAAAACAGGAAAAACTAAATTCTTTATTTGGTTCAGCTAAAGCCACAATTATTCCGAGATGAAAACAGGATTTATAAAGCTCTTTCATGTTCCCATTCGAAGAGCTCTCAGAATTCATCAAAACCTCAACAAAAGATTATAATGTGCAATCTCTTGAATCTCCTATGTCTCAACAAGGAAACATAAAATATAAACATTACTGAAAACAGATATTTGAACTTGTCATTATCATTCTAGATATGAGTTACTCGAATCATAACGCAACAAATTGCTCAACTTAAATAAACGTCCGTAACACATTAAACAGTTGTTGTTTTTTGGAGTCTACAGACTAAAAGAAACCATATATAGTCCATTTCTTTTAGCGATGCATATTTGCACCGACTCGCAGCGGTGCCCTTTTAGCTCGGAAAAGTTTCCGGATCGCTGATTGGTTAGACAAGATAATTCTAACCAATCAGCGATCAGGAAACTTTTCCGAGCTAAAAGGGCACCGCCTCGAGTCGGTGCAAATATGCATCGCTAAAAGAAATGGACTCTAGTAGCTGGTTCCCTCTGAAGTTTCCCTCAGGATAGATGGCATTCATCCGATAAAGCGAATGATTAGAGGCCTTGGTGTTGCAATGCCGTCAACCTATTCTCAAATCTTAAATGGGCCAGACGTGGAGCTTGCTTGAGATGTGAAGATCTATGAAAAAGGAATCAGAGTGCCTAGTAGGCCACTTTTAGCAAGCAATTCATCGTAACTTCTTTAAAACCCTGATTGTTGCGTTTTTAAACTCTTTAATGTTAATCAAAATGCCTTTACAGAAATAAATTTTAAGACAATATGGTTCAACTTCCAAGCACGAGATTACAAAACTTCCATTCTCTATTCAGCTCTGATAACAAACTATTGATCATAGATTTGGAAAAAAAACTGTTTCCTACTTGGATTAATAAATCACTTGATTTTTAACTAAATATAAAGATCATCCACTATGACGAGAATTTATATCCATCAGACATATTATCCTTGTTATTATTCATGACATTAACACAATCAAACGAAACAAACAATGCCGTTTACCTAGTAAGCAAGTTTTTCACAGAAAATTACAAACACAAACATAATTACAGGGAGCGACACAAACACACGCGTTATTACTGTTTATAAACATAATAAAGGCCTAAACATACACGAATCTTTGTATGTGAAATTGAATGATTACTGTTAGACATATAGATTGTGTTGTAGCTTATATATATCAGAATTGGTAATAAAGTTGAGTTATGAAATGTTTTTCGAATTACGAACAGCTTTACTAAGAATATTAGGACACATATGACAGTAAAGAGTGCGAAATGAATCCATGGAGGAAAAGACAAGTTCCATAAATAGAAATAATTAAACAACAAGTAATAGCTGGCTTGGACATGCCCTTCGCATTAGCCCAGGAAATGTAATGTACGATAGCGTCAGCTGGATTACTGTGGACACCAGATATTTAGATACACCCGTTCTACTTGGAAAAGAACTATGAAACGCCAACCTAAGAATTGTGAAAGTGAAGAAGCCACAGGAAAGGCAGGAGTTGAAGAAAGTCATAGAGACCCTAAGCGTGGTATGACTCAGGAAGCGATTATGTATATTCATATACAAAAGCGTGGAGGTGTAAGGTAGTTTCAAAGTGAAACAGAAACATTTAAAACTACAATTAGAATTCCAATCTTGACTGAAACATAAATAGATACTGAAAACTTGAAGTATTTCAACCTATTTCAATAATGATAAACTATTGAACTACCTACTTTTAAGAAATCACTATGTGTACGAGAGTTCGGGCTACAGCTTAAAAGGAAAAATACCTGGAATCCTATTGTGAAAACTAGAACTGGATTGGGAATCCACCGATGATACACAGATATCTCTATCAAGGTTTCGTAACAAACACCATGGCATTTAACCTGATATCAAATGACTGGGAATACGTACAGTCCTCCTAGGATTGCACAGTGCAAGTTTGTTGGCTATGGAACTTCTTCCGTACGTTTTCCCACACACACATTACTTTTCCTTCACGATATGTGGCTGTAGACTTCTTCGGAGTTAATATTTTCTTTCGAAGACACGTTTTACTTTACGTTTACACGAAAAACCCGGCACACAAACCGGAAAAGATCCAGCAACGGCTTTCCTTGGACGCCTGCATTAACATGACTTTGCGAAGTTGCCTGTGCAACTTAGGACGATAAAAAAACATTAGTCAAACTCAGAGTCAACCCATTCGTTGGCTACCTCCAAAACAAGCTTATGCTGCTTGATAAAATACTATTCATTAAGTATAATTTAAGTTAAATACCTTACTCATAGGTTCTATAACAATGTTTTAATAATACTGTATTTTTTACCAAGAACAGTTTATCAAAAGTTAAGGCCAAACTCTCCAAGAACTCGGAAAAAACTCTCTCTCTCTCTCTCTCTCTCTCCTCTCTCTCTCTCTCTCTCTCTCCTCTCTCTCTCTCTCTCTCCGTCCCACTAAAAGCATTGAAACTTGAAATGTACAGTACATAAGGAAAACACGAAAATCATTGTGGCAATGAAATGTTTTTAATTTGCACTTTCTTCTCTGAAAACACTTGAACAATTTAAAACGTATACAGGAGATGCATCTTAAAATACCGATTAAATTTATCAGTACAGAAATGCAGGCATAGATAGAAAAAATTTAGCTTCTCATAATATGTTCATTTGTATATCAACATAATACGCACACAACCGCCTGGATTCGTCGGCTGACATGCAAAGCTCCAAACAGGACGTCTCATCTCTAATCTGCAATACAAGACGACAGTGTAATGTCCCCATTCGATAATACAAGTGAGAATAGAATGCATCCATTTCGATGAGTAAGAGAAAATGTTATGTCCCAAGTCTTTAATACAAGGGGATATAATGGGTTATCCCCATTACACAACAGAGAATGATAAGTCCACATTTCGAAATACAAGAGAGGGTTGGTATAGAGAGACGCGGGGGGGGGGGGGGTTTCACTCCATGCGTTCGTTTTACATTGAATCCTGCATCGTTCGCTGCTGGCCGTGTTTCCTTCCTCTAGGGACGAAGGGACTCCACCGTCCATGCTTTCCGCTTTAAAACAAATGTTGGCAGTCGACGAGAAATTCATTTCCGATGCAGCTCATGACAAAAAACGGAGGAGAAACTCTTAGAACTTAAGAGCGCACCGCCGCCTGCGATTCCAGATAACACACCTCCCGCAAGCCATCATTTGGCCAACACAAAGCTCCTGATATACGCCAATAACCACTAATGATGCACATTTGATTTTTTACTCATTTCCTCCGGTTCCGGGAAGCTTCTGCTTCTTCTCCTCCCAAGACGATGAGAGGGATTTGCAAAAGGAAGGTGAGAGAGGTGGAATTATTCGAAGAAAGAATTAACGTATATAGCCTACTTACTGCTTTTTTGCAATGAGAGATTAGTTTTATTCTACATAGGAACGTTTCATTCTACAGAGAGAGAGAGAGAGAGAGAGAGAGAGAGAGAGAGAGAGAGAGAGAGAGAGAGAGACCTAGTTTAAATAATGATGAAAATTAATCTAGAAAGAAAACATTTAGCCCCACTTTCATCAGATTTACTCTAAAAACAAGATGCTCTTCCTCCATGCGGGCGTATTTTGCTTATATGAAGCCGCATTTACCGTAATGATACACCTTAAGTTCATGATAGCACATTAACCATTACCACAACCCTGTTTACGAGCAGATCAACACATCTGACGATTCGCATTATGTTTCTCGCATGAGAACGCATTTTACATTCCAAGGGTTTTTTTTTTTCCTTATAATATAACGCGTTTCCGGAACAAATTAATTAACCATTTTCACATGAACACTGATAAAAGCTCTCAGTAAAAGCTCTTTTCTGCTTGAGCAAGGTTAAGCCGACAAATTCTAATGATTTTTTAGCATAGCCCCGATTACTAACGATTTTTTTCAATCTGTAATGAATATCAATAATCCTTGTTAAAAGCTATCTTCAGACTTCAATGAAAAGATAAATACTTTGCTTGAGCCGAGTGACTAACTCGAATAGTATGCTTCAATATAAAAAATCATATATATATATATATATATATATATATATATATATATATATATATATATATATATATATATATATATATATATATCTGTGTGTGGCTGTGTGTATGTATAAATTACAAAAGCTGACATGAGTTGAGCATAAAATGTATTATAGCCAGGTAAGGAAAAGTGACCAGACTTGATTAGAGTTATACTTTCGTCCATTGGAGACTTCGTCATTGTGAGTCCGTCGATGTCACTAACAAGACTAAAGTACTAACCTCAATAAATTCTTTTTACTTTCATTTCGTGGATATAATATATATATATATATATATATATATATATATATATATATATATATATATATATATATATATATATATATATATATATATATATATATATATATATATATATATATATATATATATATATATATATATATATATATATATATAAAAACACGTGTATATATTAATATATACAGAAAATTATTCCTAAAACACCAAAATGACACAATAGAAACGCTTACCGACTAATTATAATCCATAACTACCACAAAAATTTTCGCACGGAACATTCCCTGACAAAGCACTAAGTGCCACATTCAGTTTCCCTCCATGAACTGAACGTGAGCACACCCAACATACAAACTGACAGATGGCAATACCTTCCACAGCTCCCATTTGCGGCACTGGTTAAAGGTTGTCGCTGTTTGTGACTCCGACCGAAAAGCAATGAACTGCCCATTCCCCCTTCCCCAGATACCTCCCGACTCCGGAGGTGGTACTTGGCCGGGGTTACTTCCTCCCCAACCTCCCTCCCGGGACCTTTTGACCAAGATCCAACTAACCACTCATCACACTAATGGGATCCTGACCAGACTTACAGGGTGGGACAGCGAGTAGAGAAAGGTTGAGGATGGGAAATTAGTGTATGTATGTATCCATGTATGTATGTATGTATGTATGTGTGTGTGTATATATATATATATATATATATATATATATATATATATATATATATATATATATATATATATATATATATATATATATATATATATATATATAAAGAGAGAGAGAGAGAGAGAGAGAGAGAGAGAGAGAGAGAGAGAGAGAGAGATCAAATTTGGTAAAAATCATGGCGCAGGAGCTAAACTGAAATAGCCGAGGATTTTAATTGCCACATCTTATACTCTAATAAGAACAAGTAGCCTTTTAAGAATGAAAATATGCTGGCAATACCATAATATCACATACATTTTTCTTTTTTGTACAAAAGACGTATTGAAAACATTGAAGGTAAATTTTGCTTCTAAAACCTCAGTCACAGTTAGAAATATCATGATAAATAATTCTCCAAAAGAAAAATACTGGTTCTATGTAACAAGAAATATTTTGGTCAAACTGGAAAATGGCTTGATAACCGTATCTAAGAAGTCGTTATGTTGTTAGGAATGGACTAATGGCAAGTGCTCTATTTCTCCATATGATGATTTTAACCGTTTTATAGACTGGAAAAAAAAAAACTTTTCAAAAAATGTATTTGTAATGATATCGGGAAAAATATTGAAACGGCTTTTATCAAATCTTTAAGTAATAATATTCTAAATCTTAGCTCGAGCCATTAAACTAGACATTTACCTTATCAATGTGTGTTTTGTTCACTTTTGTTACAATACAAGAATTTTAGTATATAACGACAGTTATTTGTTCATTTTATTAAAGATAATTAACAACACACATTAGCGAGATTACTTTTTTGTGGCTTTTATCTGAGTCAAGTTACATTTTTTTTTTTTTTTTTGTATGATTTTACTTTTAATACACTTTGTACCCCAAAAAGTGTACGTAATACACGAAATCGTTTGGTACATGGTCTTTTATTATCATGTTTCCAATGAATTTTCTATTCAAATAATTTCCACGTGGAGTTTTGTTATAGATAAGTAAAAACCTAGTAAGAGAGAGAGAGAGAGAGAG
>NC_090732.1:154549328-154561828 GCF_036898095.1 Palaemon carinicauda
AAGAGTCCCTTCCCTGCCTCTCCCTCTTTGTTTGCCTCCTGAAAACAAAGGAGCAGTGAAAAAATTGTCTCTAGCATGTCAAGCTTTACTCGGAGGAAGGCCTACGACAAGCTGAATTGTCACAATTTCCCTCGACGAGAACTCCAGCCTCTGCAGAAGGGACAGCCAAGGGCCCCAATACAGTGATGAGATGACACGAGGAGCCTCCATGATGACCACACATGATGCCTAAGAAGTAGGAGAGCTGACAGCGAATGTTCTCTGGGCAAGGATGGATGCTCACTATTAGCTATTTGCTTTTGTTTCAAAATATGAAAATGTTATAAGGTAAAAATATCCAAAGTTACACATCTGTTCTGATTCCGTTCTGTTATAAAAGCACAAAATGGAATCAAATGTTCCAGAATATTATCACATATTCGCTCTGTTCTGCTAATGGAGAACAAACGATAATGCCCGTCTCTCTTGCATTCTATAAAAACGGCAAGCAAGAAGCTTATTGATGCTTAGACAATGTCCTATTGAATAGGCATATGAATGATGGATGCTATCAATTTCTAAGCCCATCTGAACATATGCTAAGACGTTATTCACATATCTGGATTTTAGTAATATAAGCAAGAAATAAAAAGCTTTAGTCCAGCATTATAGATTTTTATCTAATCTTTTTTTTAAATGGACATATTTTAATAACATCACAGATATTCGTGAAAATTAACTAAAAGCATATGGAGGACATATAAATTAATTGTTAACGATGGACTGCTTCAACTACGCAATAACAATAAAATATCATTATTATTATTATCATTATCAAGAAATTAGTTTGCCTTCAAGTAGAGATCAATGTGACACTAGGTAACACCAGAGAATGATAAACTAAAGGACCGTCTATCTGTAAGATGCATATCTTAAAGAAAGAACAGTTCTTGACTTGGCTATTCATTAATCATTCATTGATACTCCAATCTCCATTCACCAGAACATAATACAAATGACAGCAGTGTAACAACAAGAGATGTTATATATGAAAATCAGAGAAGCGTCTTTTATGCCAGTGTTCCAGTCTCCCTCGACCTTTTTTTCCCTATAAAGCAAGTACATACTGATAAGGTAATTTAGTCCATAATGTTCCAAATGCTGTTTGATATTAAACTGCTCAGAGAATACCATTCAACATAAAAAATTCAACTCAAAGCTTGATGTTTCCCTTTTCCTAAACTTAATTGTTATCGGCACCATCGCTATCAGCTGCTCATAGGCTGAAGACTCAGGAAAACAACCCTCACCAGGAAGGACTAGGTATCCCTAAACAGACCAAGGGTAAAAGTGGGCAAAACTGGAGATACAGCCATACCAACCCTGAATGCCCATGTGGGGCAACGCCACAAGCAACTGACCACATCCTTCAAGGGTGCCCAGCCCACTAGGTCGCCCTCACAGTCATCGCTCAGATCAAGACCTCAGAGAGGCAAACGACAACGCCCTCTTGTGGGTTTGAAATTGGTGTCATGATGACTATCATTATGATATTTCCAACAACATAATTATTATTATTATTATTATTATTATTATTATTATTATTACTAGCCAAGCTACAACCCTAGTTGGAAAAGCAAGATGCTATAAGCCCAGGGCTCCAACAGGGAAAAATAGCCCAGTGAGGAAAAGAAAAAAGGAAATAAATAAATGAAGGGAACAAATTGACAATAAATCATTCTACAAACGTCAAAACAGATATGTCATATATGAACCATAAAAAGACTTGTGTCAGCCTGTTGATGATGTTTTACATTCTACTCATTTTTTAAGTTGAACGTAAATATATAAAAAAAAAAAAAAACTATCTCTTGAGAGTTGAAAAAAAAAACTTTAAATAAAATTATTGTTCAACCTGGAATATATAATCTTTAAACAGATACCTCTTAGTAAAAAAAGTCAAGACCAAAGAACACTAATAAAACATCATGTTTTAAAATTACCAGAGAAGCTAATTTCAACCGGGCTAAAGATTCGGATATCATCTTAATTATCGATTTTTTTTCTTTAATACAAAGGCTATTAGTATCTCAAAATGCATTCCAGTCAGTAACATTCAGTTTAAAGGCAAACTTTTGGTCCCCAGTTTAACCCCGAATAGCTAAATTATCCAAATGTACTCAAATGCTTATAGTTTTTGTCCGCAGGCAATGGAAAATACAACTGCTTCGTTTGTACCGACTTTAGAATAAAATGTATGCCACAGAAAAAAAAAAGAGAAATAACATTCCACGCCATCTGTTATGAGAACGCAAAAGTCACATTATAGAGAAGTGACTCATTATTCTAGGAACTGACCATGGCATTAAGAATTACATCCCATTGTGCCACAATAAGAGAGAGAGAGAGAGAGAGAGAGAGAGAGAGAGAGAGAGAGAGAGAGAGAGAGAGAGAGAGAGAGAGAGAGAGAGATCAGTTAGCACGGGAACAGTATTAAGTAAGCTATTTTGCATCTACATAACTTCGACATTTATTATAATTTATTCTCTTTCTCAGCTTTCGCCAGAGAGAGAGAGAGAGAGAGAGAGAGAGAGAGAGAGAGAGAGAGAGAGAGAGATGCTAACACTTACACATCATAGAATGACTGGCTTATATTACATGTTCCTCAAAACAACTCGATATATAAATTATCTACAAAAATGTCTTTTATAGCCACCATCTATAATTAACCATTAAAATAATAATTGTAAAAATAATTGAAAAATCATGTCGATGAAGCTCGTCAAAATATAATTGTATAGCACTGCAGATTGTAATAACCAAAATACAAAATTATCATGTAAAGTTTAATTTCCATTATCTTAGACCAATTACGATCTTACTATTTAAAAAAAAAAAGTATATATAGTTTAATGTTTTCAAATATAAATTCATTATTTAAATAAAAATCCTTTCACTTTTCATCCAACATAGTTTCAATGTTTTTAAAACCATTTTCATTCCTGTAACGGACCCCTTTTCTGAATATTCAGTATGACCTCGCCTGCCAATAAAACCCTCTGTCCTCACCAGCGAACTTTGTTTACAAACATTGTTCGCAAACAGTTTGTGGACAAAATTGTGGCTCCGTTCCGTTCCCCAACCCGAATGGAAAACATTGAACAAAATTTGCAGGTGTGGACGTGTCTGTTAACACTTCGTTAATGCACGAGTCATTTCGTCAGGTCGGGCAACTGCATAACGCTAATGAACATGCTAATGAACTGCATAGTTAAGTAGCTGCTTAATATGTGCAGTCAAATAAACCACGAAAAATCTAGAAAAAAAAAGAGTACTGATGGTCAAAATGATACTGATGATGAAGCTTATGAAGCTAGTAGTGTTTAAGTTCGTTCAAATATAAAAAGAATGATGTGGAAACTTGAATTCTGTGTGAAGACAAATATTCAGTTGTAGATCAGATTTAGGTCAGGCACTAGCCTGTAATAGTTGATAAGGTAACCTCAGCCTACATCAGTTTCCGAAATCAGGCAAGAGACAAGCGATGACAAGACAATAAAAAACTAAAACTTATTTAAACCTTTATCATTAATATAAAATAGGGAGAATAAATGCCATAAGGGGCAGAAAGAACGTCTGGACTGTACTACATATCAGCAAACAAGTCATCCACATCTTTTTTTTTATCTAAAACTAACTTAAACCTGAAATTCTTCTTATCTAATTTTTAACATTTCACAATAAAACGCTAATTATGGTTCCACAAACACTGATAAGTTGTGTTTTATATATGATATGAATGAAATCAATATATATATATATATATATATATATATATATATATATATATATATATATATATATATATATATATATACATATATACATACACACACACGACTGCTCCCAACTAAAGCTAAAAGATATTGCATTATGATCTATATATATATATATATATATATATATATATATATATATATATATATATATATATATATATATATATATATATATACATATGTATGTATATATATATCTATATATATATATATATATATATATATATATATATATATATATATATATATATTTATATATATATACATATATATATATATATATATATATATATATATATATATATATATATACACACACACAACTGCTCCCAACTAAAATCTAAAAGATATTGCATTATGACCTAAACAGTAAACAATGAGGAGAAACTAATACTTGACAAATTAACACAAGAAAATAATTACACACCAAGTCAACGTGAACAAACGATGTGACCAACCAATACTTTAGGCCTACGAAGGGCAACCAAAGGCCTCGGGAGACCGCGCAGGCCCGATGCCAGCTCAATCTAAATTAAACAAGTCAGTCCCTTAACAGTATGCCTAAAATACCTCGCATGTGACACGTGCGTGAGTCACAGCCTGCACAAGCGAGTACGTGGTGCGTCATGTCCTATTTTCCATAAAGAACGGGAATAAACTCTCAAAGGAAATCGATGCTCTTCCACATGTATAATCGATACGCAACCCTTCCAAAGCCCATTCTGTCGATCATAAAATCTCAAATTGGTTCTTAGCCTAAATGTCTACGGGCTGCATGATTGCAAGAGACCGTGCTTGCCAACATGGGACAGGCAATCTTTAAAAAGGACAGCCTAAATATAACATGGGACTGACAATAATTGTATAATTCTTAGAAATTAAAATCCAATTTTGACTTTAGTTGGCATCTTAGGAAGATGGTCTATGTCATACAGATGTATGCATCAATATAAAAAGTATTTTTTGCCTGGATTAGCATCTAAACACAAATATTCTGTTTATTGCTCATTTATTATTAATAAAGAAGCAACACTCGCTCCCTATATCAATATTCAAATAAAAATGTTAATCGTTTCAAAGCATGGCGTTAATAATAAAAGTATTTTTTTACCACAGTCAGTAAAAAGGCGAGAATATTACATTTCAACATAAAATATTAGGGATGCGTTCAAATCGCAGTATAATTATCATACTCGTTATCTATTATCTTACTGTTATTATCATTATGAGACCAGTAAAGATTTGACATATTTCTATATCTTTCACCCCCAAGGATTTACTATCAAATGAAACATAGCTACCGGTTTCATCTTTTCCTGAGTCCCAACTACAGTAGAGCTTAATTAAATAGGAAAGATGTTGTCTTCGTTTTTTAAACGCCGCAAATACATTATATATATATATATATATATATATATATATATATATATATATATATATATATATACTATATACATATTATAGATATAGGCGTATGCATATAACACAGTGACCTAATATGCTTAAAACCCATGCAAATTAAAATTTAGTGAAGAGATTTTGAAATCACACTGAATACAACATCTAGAGGTCACTTAAAAAGAACAATGCTTCTAATTAAACAGGTTTGCTCAAAGCAATTCTTTTTATATATACGGTTTGGAGAAACTTCTAACGTTGATAACACATAGGAAAAGAGATGTCTTCAAATAGGTTTTCTTACACAAATAATAGGAAATCAGAAATAATTTGTAAATTTCTTGTGCGTTTTGAAACAAGATGGATCATCGCCAGATATTTCGTGGCAATTTAGCTAAGATAATCGGCCTAAACTTTTTAGAAAGGGCCTGAAAAGCTTAGTAAATTCAACGCATTATCAAGTAAAAAAGTTAATCTCCTTTCCATTAGGAAAGGAGTCTTTTTAAACTCATCGCTGAATCCAATAAAACTCAAGAGTCCAATTACATCTCTGTATCCTTCAAGGTATAAACCAAAATATCCTATAAAATATTTCCCCAGACATTAGTGGAGAAACTGAAGCCTAATAAAATATTTATATATCACAAAGAAACATTCTATATAAATTATCATAGTCATTTATTAAGTAAAGCACTCTGACCAAATTACAGAGCCACTTTACAGTCAAAACTGCTATTAAACCTAAGTTAACTTTGAAGATGGGGAACATAAATCCGACAAAGCCATGGCAGCATTTTAGTAGGAAAACAAAAGTCAACAAAAACTTAATGCCAGAGCTCGCTGCAAGACGGATGTCCCATTACGGCATGGGACAGTTCTTCCTCGTAAGACTGCCACATAGAAAAATATTCCAATTTCTTCCAGCGAACAATACCCGGAAAACATTTCAAGATAAGATGGCTTTTAAACTCATTTTCATTCTGCAAGTCATTCTTAGTCACTAGTGGTTTTCTCTACAGAAAGTTAGGATATGCGAAAGACGTTAAGGCCAAATATAATTTTCAACAACATTCTTTTGATAACAAACATCTCTATACTAACACGTAAATTTATAAATATAGATTGAATTGTGTTATAAGGTCAAAAGTTACGTGAATAGGTTACTGTCATTAAGTAAAATGTAACATGACGTGGACTATGAGATTAAACTCAAAGCGAAATGAAAAACTATGACATGACATCAAAGGTAACATGACCTACATTATTACATGAAGTCAAAAGTGTCATGGCATGAACCAAAACAAAATAAAATGACTAGTGGTGGTTAAAAATCACAAAAAAACGATCTAGTTCATATGATTTAAATACATTTTTTTAATCTCTACAATTTCCAGCCTTCCTTTGAAAATAACAGATTACAGTAACAGCTAAAATCTTTCCTTTACTGAATTCTCGTGCAATTGCTGCTATCGCAGACCATATCGTGACCCATTCCAGTTCATTCCAGACATACAATGTCTTATGTACATTTTTATGCTATTTTGGGGGAAATAGGTTGACAAAACCATGCCCAAGCAGATGGTGATATGATGCGCATGAAACTAAGTAAACGAATATTCGAAATTAATTTGTCTCAACCGGATCCCTTAAGCCAGATCTATCTTTTGTTGTTCCCCGCATCACCTCTGGATATTGTTATCGGGAGTTTACTGCCTGTTCTAAAGATATATAAATATATACAACAACAATAACAAAAGCAGTCGTTTTTAGTCAACTGCAGGACAAAGGCCTAAGACGTATCCTTATCCATATCTAGGGTTTGGCCATTTTCATCCTCACGCTGGCTACTGCAGATTGGTGATGGTGGGAGATGTTCATCTAATCGTTCACAGCAAACCAACCTAGTATGGGTGGCCTTGGCTAGTACAGCTTTGCAGATCATGGCGATAGGCAAACCCTTTAACCACGTCAAGGTATCTCCACTTTGAAAGGGTTTTATATATATATATATATATATATATATATATATATATATATATATATATATATATATATATATATATATGTGTGTGTGTGTGTGTATATATATATATATATATATATATATATATATATATATATATATATATATATATATATATATATATGTGCGTGTGTATATATATGTGTGTGTGTGCGTCGGTGTGAGTGTGTTTGTGCGCGTGTATGATATCAAAACAATATACTAACATATACGAACTATCAATAATCTTAGTTCCCTTGAAAGTTAGGAAATGGAAAACCCAAGATAACCAGTCGTAAAACTCAGAAAACCAATAATTTTTTCCCTTGTTCAAATGCAATCGTTGCACAGCTAATGTAGGACATGCAGTACAGACATCAGTAAGCGACGCACGCAAGACTCGGCCAAAGGTACGTTGAGTACAGGGCGAGGAATCGTCAATCCGAGCCATGCAATGGAGACAAGATATTCTTTAGAATGTTACTTGTGTAAAGACAAAAACTTTTTAGTTCCGTATGAAAAAAAAAAAATGTAATTGAAAGATATGAAACCGTATGTAGTAATAATATTTATTCAAAGATAATCTATGGATTTTCCCATACATTATCATTTACCCTAAAAACTCTAGACAATGGAGCATGACTGATGAGAATGTCTTGTAATAATAATAATAATAATAATAATAATAATAATAATATGTACAAGTCTATATATTACTTTGATTTCCGTAATTGTTAAATCTCATCGCATAAGCAAAACAGCAATGTGGCTACCATGGTCATACCTCAGCAGCTGGAGGAAGCCAAACCATCCAGTTAAGAAGCTTCCATAAAATAAACGTAACTCGAGTAATGCATTTGGATAATCTCCAAAAGCAATAAGAGAAAACCGCATAAGAAAAAAAAATCATAAACTTGAATGACTTTGTCCAATAATTTCATTTAAGAAATGCTCCTCCATCAAAAGTTGCAATTTTGTCACTAATAAAATGTCACAACGATGGCAGTAAATCTGTCAAAATCCTTTTATCTGACAAAGCCATCATGAACTGCATCTGTGACCATCATGTGATGAAAAATCTACTGGGCTCAATCTAGGGAAAAGGACAAATTATAAATAACCATTTTTATCATTGAACTCGACGATCTGAAAATCTTCAAAATGTAAGCTATGCCTCTCAAAATTTGATAATCACTTCAAACTTCGTTCTCATCTTAGGAATTGAACGGTCTTTGGAAAAAAAAATAATGAATACGGAACTGAAAACAAATATTGCAGTATTTACCTGTTACAAGTATTTCACTGATGTTGAATAATATATTACCCAAATAAAGTGCAATATTGCAAAATTATAAGGGACCACAGCGGATTTTTCGTTATAACAGGGTATGATGTACTGATTTAGCCTGCTGGTCACAATTATGAAAGCAAAAATCTCTATACTGCAATTTTTCGTGAAAAAAAAACAAACATAAAAAAGAAATCTTCGTGAAAATAATATAATGACCACCAGAAACTCGATTTTGCGTTTTAAATGCAAATGATAAGGGGACTGACACCTCTTTTACACCTAATGGCTGGTACAAGCCAGAAATGGCAGTCCAAGATTACTGAAGCAAATGTTCCAGAGCTAGGTAGTGGAGGGAAACAAACATATAATACGCTGATTCAACATATGGAGAGCCAACTTATCCCTTACCATTTTCTACAATATTGCCATCTTCTACATGACCAATACAAATATACATATATATATA
Organism: Palaemon carinicauda; assembly: GCF_036898095.1. NCBI lineage: Eukaryota > Metazoa > Arthropoda > Malacostraca > Decapoda > Palaemonidae > Palaemon > Palaemon carinicauda. Next base: position 154,558,304 of record NC_090732.1, read on the forward strand.
TATATATATATATATATATATATATATATATATATATATATATATATATATATATATATATATATATATATATATCTTTTTTTCACTTTAACAAACCATTTTAAGCCTTGAGCCAAATACTCTAAAAAAGAACTTTCGTATCTATTTTTCTCGAGAGACTGGCTCCTCACTTCAAAAATCACCCGGAAATCTCATTCCACCAAGCTAATGGCGCACCATTTTCCTTACTAGAGAATGAAACAGTAGCAATTCCAGAAGGCAGACACATTTGGACAAAAAACCGCCGACGAAACTTTGGACAAAAATGCGTGTGCGGCTGAAACATTGCGACGCGGACAAAATTGCTGCAGATTAGGGGTAAAACACTCGCCTTACCCTGACATCTCTCAAGACTTTTTTTATCCCTTTATTCGTTTTACTTATCATTTTATCTATCATTTATTCGTTTGTACCTTTTATTTAACCTCATTTCACATGAAGTTTTTAGCCTCAAAATTACATTTTGGAATTTTAATAAAACATATCTAGTTGTGTTTTTACTATCAATACTTAAACAACTTATTTTTGTTTTGTTTTACTTTCACGCCTAAAATCTAGTTTTATTACCAGGAATTATATATTCTCTCTCTCTCTCTCTCTCTCTCTCTCTCTCTCTCTCTCTCTCTCTCTCTCTCTCTCTCTCTCTCTCTCTCTCAGCAAAAAAATCCCTGGTTTCCATCTCAATATTTCCTGTGCCACAATCGCAAGACACCTCCCAATCTCATCCAAAGTTCGCTATCTACCAGACACTTTTCCCGATTTTCCATTTTCATTTATTCCACTTTACTTCGCCACGAAACACAATTTCTGCTGTAAGGGGTGGACGGGGAGGGGGTGGGAGAGGGGGAGGGTGAGGGTGTGGAAAGGGGCAACGGACACCACTTTTTTCAATATACCACAAAAAAAAAAGAGAGAGAGAGAAAAGGGGAGACCGAGAAACCTTTTTACATTTACGAAATTGTACATTGGAGAAGAGAAGAATAGTCATGAAAAAGAAAATTTCAAACGTAAAAAAGTCCATTATTCGTGTACAGGAAAGAAAATATATTCCCACCCCCAACCATTTATAATTGCATTTGATGGATTTTTAACATATATGAAAAGCTACACTAAAAAAAAATTATTCGTCAAAAAAAAAAATTCATTATCATACCCACGTATAGTATCTTCTTTTTTAAATTAGAGCACAAAAATCAAATATGAATATCTAATTTGATTGAGAAACCATGTTGCATACTGGTGGTCATTTTTATGACGAGAGAGAGAGAGAGAGAGAGAGAGAGAGAGAGAGAGAGAGAGAGAGAGAGAGAGAGAGAGAGAGAGAGAGAGAAATCCCATGGTTAATAACTGAAAATACGAAGGGAAAAATGGTGTAATCTAAAATTAAAATAGAAAAAAAAATTGTACAATGTGTTCCAAGAAATTTAACTTTCGCTGGTCAAGGCTGCTAAAGGGCCAACTCTGTGTTAACATTCTGTCCATGTCATTTATCCCTTACCAATATATGTACCGTATAAAGACTATATCATATCGCCATCCTCCAAAGCGTTGTAAGAGGAATATCGGCTGAATCAATCATTACATCGATCCCGATACTTTTGGGGGGTGAAAGGGCGAAGAAATTTCCAAGGCAATAACTAAGCTTAATCTTCCGTTCGGAACAATATCACTTGAAATCCTACGGATAATTATATACACTAAATAAAACTTCAAAATAATCTAAATAGAACATTACATGATCAAAATTCCCGTATGATAAGAGATAAATAAGAAAAATTATTTCGATATGCATAGGTGCACTCTGAAGTTAATTCATAAAATCATATGAATTACGGCTAAGTCACGTTTCAAAATTGTCCAAACAGGCTTATAAAATATCAAATATATTTCCATCAACGGATAAAAGCAAAGTCCATACACTACCACAGAGAGAGAGAGAGAGAGGAGAGAGAGAGAGAGAGAGAGAGAGAGAGAAAGTTGTTTGTTCCGCAACGGAAGTGCTACTGACATCAAGAACCGAAAAAGGGAGAACAAATTAGCTTTTGTCTGATTCCTAGATCGTGTTAACGAGCGATATGGCACTATTTATAATAATAACAATAACAATTTTCGAAATGTTACTCAGTTTTCATTGTAGAGAGATAGATATTGAGAACTGAGCAACAAAATATTACTTATTTATTTTTTTCTATCGTTCATAATAATAATAACAACAACAACAACAACAACAACAATAATAATAATAATAATAATAATAATAATAATAATAATAATAATAATAATCATCATCATCATCTTGTAATCGGTTTATAGGATTAGGCGATATTAAGTAGTATGTAGTAACACACCCTCATATCAAAAATACACGTGTGTATATGAATTACGCTGTTTTAGCCATGAACCTAACATTCACATTTTGTAACTTCGAAAAAGTAGGTGGAATGTCACCAATTTACGCTTGTTTAAAATGTCAACTGTCACGAAAAGGGTTCTTTTTTTTTGGTGTCAGGGCTTTTATTCTTCCACTTCTCCATCGTGAATTTCTCTATTTAACATTTTATGACTTGTTTTGAGTTCTTATGTAAGAATGAAATGCAGGTTGTGTTATTTGACCTAAGAAAAGTCAGTTAGTGGAACATCACAAGAAACACCTGTGTGTATATACACTTCCTTAAATGATAAACCAGAATAGACCTTACATTGATACTATTTTTTCTCATATATTGGCGTGGAAGAAATTAGTGCCCATCGAATCCTGAAGGCCATAAAATAAAGACGATTTAACAGTAAATGAGGCAATACGTGATATGAAATGTTGAATACGCTGAACAAACAAGATAAAACGACAGTGGAGGTCCTGTAGAGAGTGGGGTTCCCCTGCTGTATGGGACAGGAAAAGCAGTCATCAAAGTAAGTAAGACCTTAGCCGATGTCGTTAAGAAAGCTGCAACTAGATAACGACAGCCGTGAAGGAAAGTATAAAATACTTAAGCAACAAAGCACAGTTGGTCGTTATGGTTCTGACGTGTGGCGTCATGTCCGTCGCCTTACATGGGTTTCTCTCGGAATGTCGACATCTTCCCGATCATCAATATCTTGGCAGTCTCCCTGAATCGGTGACAACGGAAATCAGTACCCGACAGGTCTACAATAAAAAATGAACAGAGGTGGAGTACATATTGCTCTTCCTTAAACACTGAAGCCACAATCCAGAAAGATGAGGAAATACAAGGCATTTCATGAAATATAATATGCTTTTGCTTTAGCTCATGCATATCTGAACTCCCAGAAACAAAAATGAATGTATATATCATATTCTTTCAATTCAAGCATAAAACAAGGAGTAGAGCGTAGTCGAGAACAAGAGGTAGAGCTTAGTCGTATTTGTGAATTATCTCGACCCTCAAACGGAGGTCATTTGTTAAATTTGTACTTTGTAATGATTTGGCTTCCAACCCTCATTAATAACAACACTACTATTTGGTT
>NC_090732.1:154568112-154573112 GCF_036898095.1 Palaemon carinicauda
ACATAAAATTCAAACTCAACCAGCTCGGAATCTCTCTTTTCTTGTAACAAACTTCGAGATCTCTTTATTGTGACTTGATAATTGAGAAAATGAAAAACTCGACAAAGGAAAATACAAGGATGTGAATTACACCAATGATCTTAATGACGAACACGATAAGAAATAACTAACTCTCCTTCACGAAACTTGAGATCTTGATAAGATAATTATAACGAACTCAATTCTTTTCATTAAGGTTAGGACGATAAAAAGATTCGATTTAATTAAAATCAACAGAAGCAAAAACCATGAGGATCAAGATGAAAGAAGAGATGATGATTCGGTTTAATCAAAATGTTCCCCATATTCATTCGTTAGACTCAAGGTATTACCTCGGAAATGTTAATCCAGCTTATTAAAAGCCAGCAACAAAATTTCCTTCCTCTCCCAAGAAAAGCAACAGATAAATTTGATAGTCTCCTCGTGTGTTTCCCAACCATTTTCATTCGATATGTTTATTCTTCCATTCCAATACCTACTTCGTAATATTTTTTTTGAACACCCTAGAGAAAAAAAACAGTAATTTGATTTGCAACAGCAGAAATTAAAGTAAATATTGCAGTGAAGAATATCAATAATACTACTATCTGAGATACCAGTTTTGAAATCAGGAAATCAATAATCGAACCTTTTAAGTGTGGTTTATGTCTACCCTCAATTAAATAAACATGTTATATATAATATACAGTATATATATATATATATATATATTTATATATATATATATATATATATATATATACACACAAATTATTACTAGCCAAGCTAATAAGAGAAGAAAAGTGCTACAAGCCTCAGGCATACAACAGGTAGAGCAACCTAGTGCAGAAAGGAAATAGAGAAATAATGACTAAATTATCTATGAGGAATAAAAATAAATTACAAAACAGAATTAGATCAGTAACAATGTTGAATACACAGATTATCTAAAAACTATGTAATGTAGATTACATTTGCTGATGAAGTTCCATTGATTCAACTACCAGATTGGGAAGATCCTTCCAGTTTGGTCTAAGCTGCCGGAAAACTTCCAAAATAATATGCTGTATTGGCCCTAACGATGGGGAAGGCAAGACTGTTGGAATCCACTGCATACCTATAGTCCATTTCTTTTAGCGAGTCATATTTGCACCGACTCGCAGCGGTGCCCTTTTAGCTCGGAAAAGTTTCCTGATCGCTGATTGGTTGGACAAGATAATTCTAACCAATCAGCGACCAGGAAACTTTTCCGAGCTAAAAGGGCGCCGTTGCGAGTCGGTGCAAATATGACTCGCTAAAAGAAATGGACTACAGTACTACGAACAGGGCGGTACAGTCTGGGAAGATCAGAATGCAAAGGAGGCTCCGATTAATATAAAAATAAATCTTATGCAACATGCACACAGGACTAACTGAACGGTAGTGCCAAAGATTAATATTCAGATCAGGGATAAGGAATATAACGGAACACAAGTTTTTTTTCCAGTAAACTTGCATGAAAGTCAGCATATGAATACCAAACAGAAGGCCGTCATTCAGAACATGAAAAAAAAAAATTAAAGAATTCAAACCAAAAAATCTTAAAAGATCATCTCAATATGTAAATTTCTGCTGCATCTGAAATGTCTTGTATACAATTAAATATAGATTGACAATTAAAATGTCTAGATTATAAGGAGCGAGGAGCAACAGTCCTTTCCTTACTTACAATCATGCTTTAATTTTTGTGAGGGTTCAAATTAATCCCTCATAATTTGCATTAATCGCCAATCTTAACTAGATATCTATTAAGGTATTCAGCAACCACAGGTCTACATTCAAGGGAAGGAATTGATAAGAAAAAGACAAGCATCATCTACTGTACATTTGCAACGAGTTTGTCTTTAAGGCCAAACCCTCTACAGTGATAATATGAAAATTGATGGGCCGAAAAAACAAACCCTGTGGAACACCAAAAATTACATCTCTACATATTGTCATTATGTCCCAACAAACAAATACTAATGTAATCTATAACTTAAAAATCAAATAATACCTAGAAAATACCCATTACTCCCATCTGTTTAAGTTTGAAAACTATTGCCCCATGATTAAAACCATTCCTCTCTCTCTCTCTCTCTCTCTCTCTCTCTCTCTCTCTCTCTCTCTCTCTCTCTCTCTCTCTCTCTCTCTCTCTCTCACCCATATATATATATATATATATATACACACATACACACACATATAATATATATATATATATATATATAGAGAGAGAGAGAGAGAGAGAGAGAGAGAGAGAGAGAGAGAGAGAGAGAGAGAGAGAGAGAGAGAGAGAGAGAGATTAGTTCTTTTTCTGGAATAGATCAACAATTGATATGAGGATCAGATGAGAATAAAAACACGCACACATACAGAATTGAATCAGCTCAAGAGTAATTTACATGACGAGTGTGAATAATAACAAAAGACTCATCACTGATCTTGTGATCTTAGACATTAGAATGAAGGGAAAAAGAAAAAAACCGATTGATAAATATCATAAAATGAGAAAAAAAATAGAAATATATTAAATTATATGAAATTCCAATGAAAAATTCAAGTATGAAAATAAAAGTATTCCGAACATGAACACCAGTGGATTATCAATATAAAAATTTGTGGAATTCGATTGAAAAAACAAACGGGATTCTTGGATAAAGTTCACTGGATTTCAAAAGTAAAAATGAAAGGATTTCCAATAAACATCAGTGATATTCGCAGACCAAAATCTGTATTTTCATCTATATATAGAATGAATGGCGAGCGATTGTGACGCAGTTCCAGTAGGCCCTGCTGCTTCCTCCGGTGCCTTAGATGACCGCGGAGGTAGCAGCAGTAGGGGCGTCAGCATTATGAAGCTTCATCTGTGGTGGAAATGTGGGAGGTTGGGCTGTGGCACCCTAGCAGTACCAGCTGAACTCGGTTGAGTCCCTGATTAGGCTGGGAGGAACGGAGAGAGTAGAGGTCCCCTTTTTGTTTTGTTTCATTGTTGGTGTCGGCTACCCCCCAAAATTGGGGGAAGTGCCTTGGTATATGGATGGATATAGAACAAAAATAAATTTGAAAAATATGAAAAAAAAAGTCTAGATATTTTAAAATTCCACTTACATCCGACTCAAGAAAAGATGCAACAGCAGTCTAAAAGCTACTCTATAAACACAAACCCTCATGAAAAAAAAAAAAATGCTAGACAAGACAGAGTAACTCACTGAAACACCACGTAAGATGAAAATAATGATAACATTCCCATAACTCGCTTACTAATCTAATCAATATTAGTGGTAGTAGTAGCCGTAGGAAACCAAAATGTCTCGAACTTGCAATGTACCTGTAAACGTAATGGAAAGCAAATGTACGAGTATATGAGAAAGGGAAACATTAAGAAGTTTTGAGTATTATCTAGATAAAAAAAATCGAAAATTCAAGTGAAGTTGATTCCAAAACACTTATTGACACAATAGATGAAAAAATATGTATTTCATTAACTTGTGTATATATATATATATATATATATACATATATATATATATATATATATATATATGTATATATATATATATATATATATATATATATGTATGTATGTATATATATAATGTGTATGAGTCATGGTATGACAAAGAAACAATCTCTAATAGATTTAGTAGATTTGAGAACAAATCCCTCAGAAAGATATTGGGAGATAAATGGCAGGACAGGATTAGAAATAAAACTATAAAAAAGATTACTCGAGTGCCATATGTGAATGAGATCATGATGAGGAGTAGATGGAGATGGTTTGGACATCCTCTTCGCACTTCTCAAGAGAGATTAGTTCACCAAACGTTCACCTGAGCTCCACAAGGCATTAGAATAGTTGGAAGACCCAGGCCTACATGGCTGAGGACTATGTAGCACGAAGTAGATGATGAATGGAGAAGTACAGAACTAAAAGTTCAAGATAGAGACGACTGGCGAAATCTTACCGAGGCTCTTTGCATCAATAGGCGTAGGAAGAGATGATGATGATGAAGATGATGAAGATTTATACGTGTTTGTAAATTTCTAACCAATGGATCACTTCATAATAGAGAGAACGTGGCAGAGAGCAACCTGAATAGTTTGAGATGCTGTTACAGCATCTTTTGTACATACAATCGAGTACATAGACAAAGGGCTGCGATCAAAATACATTGCCCCCCGGCCATGGTCGTAAGTAAAATGTCTTTCATTTCCTAGAAGGATTTAAAAGGAAAGCAATAAACAATCGTATCAAGCTGGTAATATCGGGATAGTAAATCAATGTCTAAAACATTCAAAATTCCAAATAAAAAACATCCCCTTGATTAAGCATTCATTACATACCAATGCAACTGTATGAAATTGTTACTATAAATGTTCTAATCAATATGCAGCTAATATCAATAAACAATATTACTTGTTCGTACATGAAAAGAGACTCTTTATTTGAATATCTGCGCCCCAATCTCCCGAAGTGTTTTGATAAACATCACACAGAAGGCTTAAATGGCTGACGTCATTGGAGACCAAGCGTAAACAAACAAAGAAAGGACAAAATGGATTGACAAAGAAGCGCCACTATTTCAATATGTTCTGATAGGGGAACAAAAACGAACTTCAAAAAATCGGAGAGTAAAATTACAGGTATTAAAAAAATAAAAGAATTTGCATTGTATTGGACACGAATGAAAGGATCCCCATCTTTGTTTTGGTGGGATCGCATTCGATCACATTGGCTCTGGGCTCAACCGGGAAAGGTTTTTCATGACGGCATGGAAGACGTTCTCGGTTCAAAGGGGGCTTAAACAATCAATATCAGATGAAAATAGAGGATTGCGATTGCAAGTAAATGCAAGTCATACTAAATAGTACCTAACAATTCTGGGTGGTAAAATACAAATCATCTCTAGAGGGATAAAACAGCCACCACACAATTATGTAGATATATATGTAGGATACTA
>NC_090732.1:154575612-154595612 GCF_036898095.1 Palaemon carinicauda
TATATATATATATATATCTAATCTATCTATCTATATATATATATATATATATATATATATATATATATATATATATATATATATATATCTATATATATATATGTATATATTTATATATATATATATATATATATCTATATATATATATATATATATATATATATATATATATATATATATATATATATATATATATATATATATATATATATATATATATATATAACGAGAGAACCGATATGTTTTGAGTGAGAGTTCCACAAGAAAACATAAATGAAGTCAAAACAGACAAGACAGACAGATAAAAATAACTAGAAAAGCATAAACATTCACATGACCGACAGCAACCTCCTCGAACAACTCTAAAACACCTGTAATTTTCGTACACTGTCATGCTAGTTCACAAGGTAAACTCGATCAATGAATCAATCAGGTTCAAAATACGTCAAGAACCTTCATCTCACATGTACACTCAATTACAAGGATACGTCATCCTCATTTTTCCTTTTACTTGTTTTTGCTCTTTTCTTTACATGGATGTAAGAATTTTTTTCGCGTTAAATGAAATTTTTACTATATAACCCTACCACATAATATTCTCTGTACATCAATGTGTCAATTGATTATTAGAAGAAAAACTTACTATATATTTTTAACAAATTGAAAACTCACAAAATCAAATAATAGAAAATACCGTCACATGCAGTGGACACCTGGCAAAAGTCTGTAACATAGCAACTATCCACATCACTTAGAAAAAGAATGTTACAGAAACAAACATTGCGAGTTTAGTGTCGTCTCAATGAGGGTCAAAAGCAACACTTGTTAAATAAAGGAAGAACCACAAAATGAATATGACGATGAAGGAAAAATCCGTACACTACCGAAATCCAGGTAGTCATCTCTACCTCATCCGCGGCTTAAAAATATTGACGCAACACCCTGCCTGCCATGTCTACGATTTTCTAACCAAAATCCTTCACGAGAGAGAGAGAGAGAGAGAGAGAGAGAGAGAGAGAGAGAGAGAGAGAGAGAGAGATCTGTCATAACCTTCTTGTCATTTAAAGGCCAGTCATTTAATGTAATTGCATTAGAAGTGTAATCACAGGGAAATGTTACGACATACTCTTGAGCACACAAACTTCTATAAATGAGCTAAATCAATAGATGTTTTGGCTTTTCTACTCGCATAATTAGCAAAGTTATTCCCAAACATTATGTACAGCTGGCTTTTTTAATCCCGGTACACTTCGCGGAATCAAAGGAGACGTCTGGAGGCTGAACATTGTAGCAGGTAACGCTGTATTTAGAACAAGAGAAACTTGGCAACGCTGTCTAAAGAGCAGTCACTGAGCTTGTAAACATGTGATCAAAAGAATTCTTATTCATTTCACGAAGGGCTTTGTAGACAAATACTGTTATTTGCTTAACAGCACTTCGTAAAATTAATAAAAATGCTTTCAATCTTGTGTTTACAAGCTCCCCGACTCTGTTTTACAGGCAGCGTTGCCAATGTAAAGCTGTTAAGCGTCCCCTAGCTTTTCGTGGAGTGTACTAGAATTGATAAAGCCAACTGCACAACAAGAATACTTTACCAATTCACCGCCACTTTACATTTACCAGTGATCAGAGCTTACGTATTATCAGCTAAACTTTTTAGTTATCGTGTTTAAATTTTGAATATTTTTCTTGGCATTAAATTATGTATCGCTCTCAAGAAGACATATTACCGGATTCTCGGGTCTGGCTAAAGTCCACTCCCTGTCACGCAGGACTTCCAAAGTCCTTCGAGAGAGAAATGCCAATACCACACAACAAACCTGGATAAGGTTTAATATTGGCTTAATTAGAGTTTCAAGATCTTCGGTCAAATCAAGGTTCTCTCTCAGCAACAAAACAAATTTTTTAGAATATAATTCTCTCCTGACAACAGTATGTCCTCTAAATAACCAAGCTATCTTTCCATCTTTCTATCTACTCCAAAACTAATTTCTTCTTGCTTAACAATATCCTCAATCAAGAAAAACAACAGTCTGAAAGCCAATTAATCATAATCCTTTCACCTTCCTATCTGCGATTCAGCTCTAATAAGTAAATGAACCGCACTTAACACTAACATCAACGCTAAGCTTACTTTAATTAATAAAATAAGATAAGAAAAAATAAAAAAATTAATAACTGCTTAACTAAATCTCACAGACCTGCAAAAACCTGCCTATTCCCAATCTCTAGGTTCTCAACAGAACAGGCTTCTTAATGTATCAATGTTACTCTATGAAACATATGTGTACTTGCTATTATACTAATTATAGGCATTCACAATTCTATGATATACTACGTTTAAAACGAATTATGCTTTGCTAGATTAAACAAATAAATAGTGCTTGCATTTCTGGGATACTCCGATGACTTAACATACCTAAAATATGATATATATACCATATCAATAAGAAGAAATAATGGTTCTCTTTATACGAGGCAATCAAGATAATACAGCATCTGAAATCCCTAAAGAACATTTCTTAACCTAGAGGTCTTTTTCTTTTTCAAACAAGAACTGAGATTTTAAAAATGCAAAATTTAAAGCTAGTGTGACTGAAGCATTCGTCTGCCTTCTAATATTTAGTGAAAAATATGGAGTCTAATGTTCCACTATTGACCCGTAAACGTACTAAATAACAAACCTGAGAGTCAGTATTTAAACGATAACATTAACTATTTTACAGACTTGCAATAACCAAACACCAGCTAGACAAATTTCAAGTGGATGCAGTAACGTTAAACATACCTACTCTCCTATGCATTACCTTCCATTTCAGACTATAAAATGAACTAAAATAAATAACTAACAAATAAAACACTAAGAAATACACACATAAAAATATCGACAAATACACAGTGAAAAGTAACATTAAAAGATAATGGAATTCTTTGGATTTATAGGTCATGGCGAAGGGTGGATTAGTGAAAATGATCAGGTGTCAGTCCGTCAAGGTCAGAGACAACATGAAACGACCGTCATTGCACCTCACCACCATTTCATGTAATCATCATGTCATGCACGTTGTGCATATGCGTCCGTGTCAGTGCACAACATAAAATGCAGGAACAGGATACCATATCTCCAGTGACCTATCGACCAAGATGAGGGACCAGCCACAACATAAAATGCAGGAACAGGATACCATATCTCCACTGACCTATCGACCAAGATGAGGGACCAGCCACAACATAAAATGCAGGAACAGGATACCATATCTCCACTGACCTATCGACCAAGATGAGGGACCAGCCACAACATAAAATGTAGCAACAGGATACCATATCTCCACTGACCTATCGACCAAGATGAGGGACCAGCCACAACATAAAATGTAGCAACAGGATACCATATCTCCACTGACCTATCGACCAAGATGAGGGACCAGCCACAACATAAAATGTAGCAACAGGATACCATATCTCCACTGACCTATCGACCAAGATGAGGGACCAGCCACAACATAAAATGTAGCAACAGGATACCATATCTCCACTGACCTATCGACCAAGATGAGGGACCAGCCACAACATAAAATGTAGCAACAGGATACCATATCTCCACTGACCTATCGACCAAGATGAGGGACCAGCCACAACATAAAATGTAGCAACAGGATACCATATCTCCACTGACCTATCGACCAAGATGAGGGACCAGCCACAACATAAAATGTAGCAACAGGATACCATATCTCCACTGACCTATCGACCAAGATGAGGGACCAGCCACAACATAAAATGCAGGAACAGGATACCATATCTCCAGTGACCTATCGACCAAGATGAGGGACCAGCCACAACATAAAATGCAGGAACAGGATACCATATCTCCACTGACCTATCGACCAAGATGAGGGACCAGCCACAACATAAAATGCAGGAACAGGATACCATATCTCCACTGACCTATCGACCAAGATGAGGGACCAGCCACAACATAAAATGTAGCAACAGGATACCATATCTCCACTGACCTATCGACCAAGATGAGGGACCAGCCACAACATAAAATGTAGCAACAGGATACCATATCTCCACTGACCTATCGACCAAGATGAGGGACCAGCCACAACATAAAATGTAGCAACAGGATACCATATCTCCACTGACCTATCGACCAAGATGAGGGACCAGCCACAACATAAAATGTAGCAACAGGATACCATATCTCCACTGACCTATCGACCAAGATGAGGGACCAGCCACAACATAAAATGTAGCAACAGGATACCATATCTCCACTGACCTATCGACCAAGATGAGGGACCAGCCACAACATAAAATGTAGCAACAGGATACCATATCTCCACTGACCTATCGACCAAGATGAGGGACCAGCCACAACATAAAATGTAGCAACAGGATACCATATCTCCACTGACCTATCGACCAAGATGAGGGACCAGCCACAACATAAAATGCAGCAACAGGATACCATATCTCCAGTGACCTATCGACCAAGATGAGGGACCAGCCACAACATAAAATGCAGCAACAGGATACCATATCTCCACTGACCTATCGACCAAGATGAGGGACCAGCCACAACATAAAATGTAGCAACAGGATACCATATCTCCACTGACCTATCGACCAAGATGAGGGACCAGCCACAACATAAAATGTAGCAACAGGATACCATATCTCCACTGACCTATCGACCAAGATGAGGGACCAGCCACAACATAAAATGTAGCAACAGGATACCATATCTCCACTGACCTATCGACCAAGATGAGGGACCAGCCACAACATAAAATGTAGCAACAGGATACCATATCTCCACTGACCTATCGACCAAGATGAGGGACCAGCCACAACATAAAATGTAGCAACAGGATACCATATCTCCACTGACCTATCGACCAAGATAAGGGACCAGCCAATACCACATTCCCTCCCATATGCCAATCACCAAATCTTCCAAACCCGACTACTGTAGTTATTTCCCTCAAACCTGGTGACAATTTGTACGTATATCAAATACCGTACATACATGCATTACCACTAGCACAGTGGTTCCCAACCTGTGGTACGCGTACCACTAGTGGTACGCGAGGGCCTTCCAGGTGGTACGCGAACACTTTCGGGGTCATGAACGATTTTTAGTTATATTTTACTTCACAAAGATGTGTACTGCCTAACACAAGATAATCTGGTAACGATTTGCAACTGTTGCCACACGCCACCCACTGGTCCCAGCGGCCCACTGTTAAATTAGGTCCTCCACTAACTCTCAGGGGTTCTCAGCCTTCATGGCCATCAAGTCGAAGAGCCGGAACCGTCTAGCTGCACCCGGGCATGATTTCCGATGTGCTGTGAGCAAAGTCCTGCCCCGCATTGACCAGCTGGTGGAGAAGCAGCAGATACAGCCCTCGCATTGAGTTGTTGTTTTCTTAGTTAATTTGCGTGTTCCATTTTTACAATTATAGAAATAAAGTGGTACCTGATCAAATTTAGTTTCTCTGGAACCAGGTGGTACGCGGCGACTGTACGGGACCTTCAAGTGGTACTCGATCACAAAAAGGTTGGGAATCACTGCCTAGCGGGTGCAACTCGGGACGGATATTGTTCATAAGATCGGCATTGTCCCTAGTTTGGCAGGAACAGAAAAACTGTTTCCCATCAATCCTTGAAATTTTCATTTGGATATGCAAAGTATTCTAGGAACAATATACTCCAACGCCAAATGCCAAAAATAACCATTCAACCCATATGTGTGTCAGATTGCCTTACCATTGTATAAGACACGGGCTCTTGCCTTAGGCAGCCCGTAAATTCAACCCATACCAAAATAAACGTTTGCTGTGGCTTTTCTATGGCAGATATTAACATGAAAAATTGATATGGAAAAAGTAAATATCTATCCCATAAATCCCTAAAAATTCTTTCAGTTATGTGAAGTATTCTACTAATAATTTACGGCACCGCCGAAAATCGGCCTCTTAAGGATATCGAAAAATGGCTACTGTGACTTTTCTATGGCAAGTATCAATACGAAAATTGGTATGAATGCAGTTCACTTATCATCCATCAAACACTGTGAAAATAATTTGGATATCTGTAAAACTCTAGAAATAGTTTGCTCCTCCTCACTGATTTTTTAGCTAAAAGTCGAACCAAAGTGACAGCCAGGGCATGCCTATAGCAAGTATGAACATGAATATTGGCAGAAACAAAGTTTTTATGTCTAAATAATCCCTTAAAATTTCACTTGAATATATTTATTAGTATAGAAGTTATTGACTACGATCCAAAAAATATCAGGTGCTCTCCGAAATCTATGGTTAGGGAATGACTGGGCTACGGGTTGGGCGAGATATCTTCAAAAAAAAAAAAAAAAAAAAAAAAAAAAAAAAAAAAAAAAAAAAAAATTGGGGCATTTCATATAAGATCACTCACTTCGTTCGCGACAATAATGTCTTAGTCGCCAACGCCATAAACATGACAAAAAAAAAAAAAAAAAAAAAAAAAAAAAAAAAAAAAAAAAAAAAAAAAAAAAAAAAAAAAAAAAAAAAAAAAAAGTTTGATTCAAGTTCCTAAAATACAAGAACCAAACTCCATCTAAACATCACAATACGTCCAATTATCTTTGACATCTTTCATTAACACTCAATAAAGGAATCTAATAAGGACCAGTTAGCTATATATATATATATATATATATATATATATATATATATATATATATATATATATATATATATATATATATATATATATATATATATACATGTGTAAGAGAGAGAGAGAGAGAGAGAGAGAGAGAGAGATTCATATATATATATATATATATATATATATATATATATATATATATATATATATATATATATATAATTCATAAAAGTGCATGTATATATACACACGCACACACACATATATACATATATATATATCCATAAAAGTGCATGTATATACACATATATATATATATATATATATATATATATATATATATATATATATATATATATATATATATATATATATATATACACATACAGTATATGGGAACGCAGATGCGTGCGTTAGATACTAAAGAAGGAATAAAAGCAGATACGCTTAGAATGACATACGCAAAGAAAATGAATATAAACTTTGATGTGTTTAAGCAATCATCTTTTCTCTTCGATTTCAATTCATTCAAGAAATAAATAATGTATGGTTGCTTATTGATACAATTACATACATACATACACACCATATATATATATATATATATATATATATATATATATATATATATATATATATATATATATATATTTATATATATATATTTATATATATAAATATATATATATATATATATATATATATATATATATGTGTGTGTGTGTGTGTGTGTGTAATGCACAAGCTTCTTCCCGACAAAATAACGATTTACGATCTAATATGTGAGCACATATCAGCACAAGAGCGTAATACAGAATTACGAGTACATTTATAGCGAAAGTGAAATCACAATGAAAAAGAAACATTCAAAAAGCTACATTTACAAAGCATGTTAATCAACACGAGCCTATCAGCATACTTGTGAAAGTATACATACATACATATACCAAAGGCACTTCCCCCAATTTTAGGGGGTAGCCGACATCAACAAGAAACAAAACAAAAAAGGGGACCTCTACTCTCTACGTTCCTCCAGCCTAACCAGGGACTCAGCCGAGTTCGGCTGGTACTGCTGAAAGTATACCACCTATTTAATACGAACATGAGTGCAAGCATATTTCCTGTGGAGCCAAATCCTTTCCCCAGAGAGTAGAATATTTTCTTCCGGCAGACTTTGCGTCTCCAGTTCAAGGTGATTTCGACATCAGCGAGAAGAAGGGACTTCAAATATGTTCCCGAACGTCTCTGAAGATTTTCTGCGCACATTAAAGTGGTGATGTTTAATGAGATCAAAGTATTGGCCGAAATGACACGCAGGAAAATATTTACTTACCGTATATAAGAAATAAATCTTTAGAAAAGCTTCAAAAACATTTTTATATGAGCGGGCTGAGATAAACATTCTTGAAAATAATTCAGTACATTACTTCTATAAAAGAGAATACTTTCTATTAATCTTCCAAGAACGTCCTGCAAATGACTTTATAATAGGAGTAAATAAAATTAAGAGTGAACATATTTGAATTGCTCATGTCACACATATAACAAAAGTTTATTTTCAAGGCAAATGTAAAATATATAATGGTACGAAAAAAAAATATCAATCGAAATGGCATTTATGACAAAACCGATTTACGTTGCCTGACATGAAACGATTTTTAAACTATTTTAAATCCAAACACGACATGAATGAAGAGGCAGTGTAATCAAAAGACAAGACAGTTGTGTAACGTCGGTAGATATTCCTTTTCTCGACAGAAAATAACTATTATGAAGATGAAGAAAAAAGAAAGCATCAAAACAAGCTTTGAGTGGCAGGTTTTCTATTCCCCCTCTCTTCTTTTACAACGTGCCAAAAAGGAGAAAGGTCTGCACTATTTAGAAAACTGAGAGATCGAGGGGATATTTTACCTTAACGACGGAGACCAGAAAGGAAAGTCTAGAAAATTCATAATACGTTATTTCTTTATTATAAAAATAGCTTTCCCTAACAGAATCATCAATGTTAACAAACCTTCCAAATGATAACTTGTTATACAAAAGTTTTCAAAAGGAAGATGAATGCAATTGATTTGCTTGTTTGTAATAAAATATATCTACATTCAAATACAGGCATCACCTACTTACCAGCAAAAAAAAAAAAAAAAAAAAAAAAAAAAAAAAAAAAAAAAAAAAAAAAACATATATTAGTTTATACAAACCGCAATTGGCATACTGCTAAAAATGTGAAAAATGTGGCATCAAATGTTCAAACGATAGAAATTACCAAATACTGCGAGCTATTCTAAATCAAAAGAAAACTTTGTGTAACCCAATTTAATGGTGTTGTGAAATGTGTTGCTGATCACATTTTTATTCAAAATAAGTAAAAGAAAAAAAGTAGAGACGTGGTTGATTTCCAAGAGCCATAAATAGGTCTGCCCAACCTCGTCTGAATTCAAAATTCAAAGCGAGTTCACTGAGATATATGTATATAAAGTTTCTACAAACTTTACTTTACATTAAAAGTCAATAACGATTCGCTTCGAGAGCAGGGCCTATGGCACGCATGTGTCGTGCGGCAAGCGCTCCGTAGGCAGCCCCGTATGTCTGTAGGTACTACCAGGCCCAACGTACGACTATTAAGTGGGTCTGGGGCAGTAATAAAAGGGCCTTAACAGCTTTCCTTCCGCCTCCGGCATATTACTTAATGCCTTTCAACTCACAGGCGATGTTTTCAGATACTTCCAACTTCTTCATATAATTATTTGTTTTAGTTTTCATCTCTCATTTTTATCTTGAATTTTCACCATTCTTTACAACCTGCGAGTTTAATAGAACTGACTCAAGTGTAATTAATAAATCCTTTCATACAAGTACATGTAAGCATTTTCATTTCTATAATTCTAAATTTACACCAAATCAGAATCTCGAAGAATCTCGATGCTTTTAACCGAGTTTGCAATAGGACATCACTAAATGGAAATGAAAAGTTTATTCACGACATTTATTTACTCCCGCTATTGCTTCCAAGAGACTCAATGCAACTCATTAATTTTCCTACAAAATAAATCTTTAGTTATTATAAGTGCTCATAAATTTTGGTTCCGTCAGAGGGAGTTTTCTTGTTAAAGGATAATGGTTTTTATAAAACAACGTTAAAGTTTATCCTAATATCTAGATCTTTTCACCGAAATGATACATTGCCATACTATAGTCAAGTAAGTCCTGGTAAGGATCAGGATTTTATATATCCCCACAACAGTGCAGAAGTAAATGAACGATCCTTGTGGTTAGGTGGTGTATGTGTTCGCCTGTCAAGGCCTTCAAACCTCTAATTCCGAGAATGTGGGACTTTCCACATCAAAGGATATATGTCAAGCATCAGTTTTGAAAAGTTAAGATTGTTAATATTCAAGGAGAAAAATACACTGACAATTTCCTTGTTATGATCGAACTTAATCCGTAGACAAATCCTGCTTTGGAAAGCAATATGTCATTGCGTTGGAATTCTTTACTGCTTTCTGGCAGGGATTTGATATCAGTCCCAATTAGTCCAGCATCCAACTCAAAAAGAATTTCCTCCTCACGGGAACAATTTTTCAAGGGTTTGTAATCTAACAGGTCAACTAGTGCTATGTGGATGATGTTACACGTGCCTCTATTCCAGACTTTGAATTATATCTCGTACTACTAATTTTCATATAGCTGATTTCACGGTTTCAAAAGACCCTTCTTTACCTTCTTAGCTCCCTTCAGAAGTTCGCTCTTGACTTTGTGTAAGGCTACGTAAACAAACTTTAATTAATAGCATCTTTGAAGGCGTGACGTCATTTTCAGAACTTTTAAAAAATGTATTTCCTTACTACCATACCAAGAGGATTGAAGATGTGGATGGTGAACTCATCACAACCATCAGCATCTTGGATTAGTAAGTTAATATCAATACATCTAGGAGGATTGCATCATGGACGTTGCTGAGTGTACCTTCTAGATACAAAATGCTACTGTATTCATACGCTACTCCATCCGATAACGAGGAACGGATTGTCTCTAGAACTACTTTCAGATGCTCTTCATGCAACATATTCTTGGAAAGAGTTAAAACAAAAAATCCACAAACTCAAGCGTTAGCTATTTTATAAGTCCTTAATACATTTTGGTCGTGTTTCATAACTCATTCACCCTTCCTTCAGGCAAGACAGGATCGTCATCGATATTCGAGGAAAGTTCCGTAATATTCAATTTTGTTGGACATTCTAGTCTCGGTAACTTCACTAAAAAACTAACACATAATTACCTTTAACTTATGGGGACACAAAAATAAAAAACAAAGTGACTCATTATTTCTCTCATTTATCAATAATTACAACAAAAGTTCCTCAACTTGAGCAATTCGACAAACCATTCCAAACAAAAGAAACTGTCCCTCTGGTCTGCTAAATCTGAGGGGAAAACCCTTAACGGATAAAACCTTCACAAAATAAACAAAACTCTCTGCTTTTGGAAAAGCCAATAATAAAATGTTTATTCCAAGAATCCCTTTCCCCTAAACTAAAACAAAGAAAGCTTGAAAGAAATAAGAGGGATAACACAGTTTAGAAAAGACTGGGAGATGAAGTCAAAGGAAATAAAAATTGCAAAACGGTTAACAAATACAGTGAAATCGGAGGGAAAAGAGAGTGAAAAAGGTGCGAAGGCGAAAAACGAGAGAAAAAGTCGTCTGACATTTTTATGCAGTTGCCACCCATGCGAGCAACAGACTTATAGGATTTGTACTGGGAGGCAACAACACATGGACACCTCACCAGCATATGTATACATGCACTAATTATGCACTATTGGGGAAGGAAGTAAATGCAACAAAGGTATTATACACACACACACACATATATATATATATATATATATATATATATATAATATACATATATGGAAACAACCTATATAGGAATAACACTAACAGATACAATAGATACATGAGCATCAATGCACCAATGACAAGGAAGTAAATGCAACAAAGTAATTATATTATACGCGCACAATCATATATACATATATATATATATATATATATATATATATATATATATATATATATATATATATATATATATATATATACATATATATATATATATATATATATATATATATATATATATATAATCATATATATATACATATATATACATAATATATATATATATATATATATATATATATATATATATATATATATATATATATATATTACTGTATAATGTGAGGCCTACAATGTCTGTATCCCTCTGACTCTTTCCTACTCTCTTCGTTTATATTATCCAAATTAATGTATAAATTAATAAACAAATATATATATATATATATATATATATATATATATATATATATATATATATATATATATATATATACATACATATGTTCAAATATGTATATACAATGTAAGTAGGAGAGAGGACCTCCACCTTCATTCTATTGCTTAGAGGCAAATTAGCAACTGCTCTTTGTGGAAATTCAGCCAGCTGAAAAGACGGTGGATCTCGACACAGGCCTCAACAAGCAGTCAATAAGTCTACGGCCTTCTCTCTTCGTTAGAGCTTCACGCCTGGTTTGCCAATGCCCCATACCCCAATGCATTAGGTTGAGCCCTTCATTAATCAAAGTCTCTCTGTATAAGCCAACTTCTATCTCTATTATGAGAGAGAGAGAGAGAGAGAGAGAGAGAGAACGGTCTTTCAATGTTCTCTATTAATCGTCGTTATTCTTAGTGATTTCCTGTTTGGTGTCTACGTGAATAGCGAACACTGTCAACGAGTAATTCTATTATCATTAAGAGAATTTTCCTTTGAGTCTTCATTTTTAAAGTTGATATAATCAATTTGAGACTCAATACATAAATTTATGGAAGTCATATCTAACAAACAAAAAACACACAAACATAAACATATATACATACACAATTACAGTATATATATATATATATATATATATATATATATATATATATATATATATATATATATATATATATATATATATATATATATATATATATATAAATATATGTGTGTGTGTGTGTGTGTGTGTTCACTGTTTCAGTGATGAACAGCGGCGTACTCCAAGGGAATGTTTTGTCACCCATGTTGTTTATTTTCCTAATGGATTTCGTAATACATAGAACAGTTGGAGATGGTGGAAAAGGATTGGATTGGATTGATAATAGGAAACTTGCTGACCTTTATTATGCTGATGATGCTGTCCTTAATAGCAGAATACCTTGCTTGCTTACCACAATGCATGAAGTGTTACATGAGGTTGGGCTCAAGATAAATAAAAGAAAGACAGATGATGTGATCGGAATATGCTATATAAGATGAAATATCATTGGAATGAGAAGGTATCAATGAAGGGGAATCCTTTAAACATTTAAGAACTAACACAGGGTCTTTAGAATTGGAGTATAATTAAAGATTGAAAAAAGCAAATCAGACAATAGATAGGTTAAGTAAATCTTGGAAATCAAATCGCCTGAAATTACATGTGAAAATCACGCTATATATCAGTTTAGTGAGATCGGCGTTACAGCATTGACATGAGTCAATCTCCAACAGGTTTAGTAGATTTGAGAACAAAACTCTGAGAAGAATACTGGGAGTTAAATGGCAAGACAGGATTAGAAATGAAACTATAAGAGAGATTACCCGAGTTGCCATATGTGGATGAGATTAAGGTGAGGGGTACATTGAGATTAGTTTACCAAACATTTAAATGGGCTCTACAAAGTACTAGAAGAGTTGGAAAACCCAGGCCTACATGGCTGAGGCCTATGAAGCGTGAATTCAGAGATGAAAATATGGAGAAGTATTGAATTAAAAGTTCAAAATAGAGACGACTGGTAAAATCTAATCGAGGCCCTTTGCGTCAATAAGCGTAGATGATGATATACATACATACACACACACATACTGTATATAGACATTATATATATATATATATATATATATATATATATATATATATATATATATATATATATACACACACACACATATATATATATATATATACATATATATGTATATATATGTGTATATATATATACATATATATGTATATATATATATATATATATATATATATATATATATATATATATATATATATATATATATATATATATATATATATATATACTCCATACATGTAAATAAAAATGAGAAAAACAAGTGTATATATTTTTTTATGATATAATAATTGTAGTCTTTGAATATAGTTGTACAATGAAAGACATGTTTATTAAGAATGGCTCTGGAAATGACAATAAAGTTAGATGATAGTCATAATTTCTTATGTGTTTATTTGAAAGATAAGCCCAGGTAATGTATTGCCTTATTATAGAAATATATATACCGTACATTCATTCATTTGATTTTAATGTGCAAAGCTGAATAATATTCATTATTTCTCTGTTTTTCAAGAAGCAAAAATCTAAATTGTTGGTATTAAAACCGTTCATTTGGAAATGCCACGTAAAATACGGTACTTTTGAACACAGCACAGTTCATTTGGTCATGATCATCTCTATCATTCTTTGCGTTGAACACGAGCTCTGCGTTAGGCACAAAGCCGGTTACAGAACCTGCACGCAACACAATGAGGCGACCCCTTTTCCTGTAGGTTGCTGGATTCCTGTTGCAATTGTCGAGTGTCATTCCAACATTTTGGAACAGCATGATTTTGATCGACCTATGTCTCATCGAGATAGATGACAGTCCGTCCTTCGTCTTTCACATTTTTTAATTTCCCTGAAAAACATTGATCGACATTAAGATTTTCCTCCCGTCTACCTAGGAATATTTAAATCCAATATCATGCATATATTTTTTTCTGAGAGCTCCTGCAGATCCATTAAAGGCAATATTTTTTTCCAAATTCCATAGTACCTTTTCTATTGTTGGAATTTCTCTCGGATTATAATATTTGACAATGGTCTTTCGCACCACTTGCCTATCAAAATCTTCCAAATTTGAGATAAATTTTGTCTTCTTTATTCCTTCCTCCATTTAGTTTCTCCTGAATGAAATATTTTACGACGTTGCAAACAATCTCCTTTGTTTCACTGTGGAGATGACGTCATGACTTGAGTAGTTATTTCCTCATGTGTTTTGGGTGAAGGCTATCAGACTACCGACCCTTTAAATGCCCACAATGACCTGAAATGTCTTTATGTTTGTTTTGGGTGAAGGCTATCAGACTACCGACCCTTTAAATGCCCACAATGACCTGAAATGTCTTTATGTTTGTTTTGGGTGAAGGCTATCAGACTACCGACCCTTTAAATGCTCACAATGACCTGAAATGTCTTTATGTTTGTTTTGGGTGAAGGCTATCAGACTACCGACCCTTTAAATGCCCACAATGACCTGAAATGTCTTTATGTTTGTTTTGGGTGAAGGCTATCAGACTACCGACCCTTTAAATGCCCACAATGACCTGAAATGTCTTTATGCTTGTTTTGGGTGAAGGCTATCAGACTACCGACCCTTTAAATGCTCACAATGACCTGAAATGTCTTTATGTTTGTTTTGGGTGAAGGCTATCAGACTACCGACCCTTTAAATGCCCACAATGACCTGAAATGTCTTTATGTTTGTTTTGGGTGAAGGCTATCAGACTACCGACCCTTTAAATGCCCACAATGACCTGAAATGTCTTTATGTTTGTTTTGGGTGAAGGCTATCAGACTACCGACCCTTTAAATGCCCACAATGACCTGAAATGTCTTTATGTTTAGTAAATGGATCTTCCTCGGAAGATTCTGTCCTTGAAAGATATGAATGCCCTATGTCGCAAACACCTAGATTAGCGTTCCTGGTTTAGTATCCTTTACCGATAGGGGGTCCTTTCAAACACCAGGTGTTTACAAATGACAGAGGATTAACTTGATGCTTTCTATATAAAATTGTCTTCCGGTCGACAAGGTCAATTTTTCCTTAGTATTGTGACGGGCCAATAGAAGGTTGTGACTCAAAAGGCAGGATGAAAGCAACGTGTAAACTTTATTACAAAATATCCATTTATATATACATGAACTCCAGGCAAAAAAGGCATACAAAACATAACGGGCAATTTCATGTTCAACCGACAAGCTCACCAGTTAACAGTTAGCGGTGAGAAAAACAGACATGTTATTTCAGGTTCCTATCAGTGCGAGGGCAGAGCTAAGATACAAGCATAATGCATACAAAAAATGAAATGTCGTTATTATGTACGATCGTGTGACACACGGTTGGTACAGTATTCTAGATTTCAGCGGCCTTCTTTCTCTCCAATCAAGTCTTTCCACTTTTCCTTTTGTGACTATATATATATATATATATATATATATATATATATATATATATATATATATATATATATATATATATATATAACTCATTTTACTTCATATTGGACTCAAAGCCTAGACTCTTTAGATGAGAAAAGGTAAAACATTTTTGCTAAATGCACAGAGAGAGAGAGAGAGAGAGAGAGAGAGAGAGAGAGAGAGAGAGAGAGAGAGAGAGAGAGAGAGAGAGAGCAATAAAATAGTGAAAGGATGTTAAATTGGGACTCCGGAAGTAGGGTGAGATTGATAGAGGGATAAAATGGACGACCGAAAAGGATGACACACCGGTATCAAGGATGCTGAGTGAAAAAGAGGAGGTAGAGGAGACACGTAAATGAAATGCACCAGCGAGGGAATGCAGGGCACAAGGAAAAGGAGCAGGCAAGACAAAGGATGCCCAAATAGGAGCGCAGGAAGAGAGATGAATATAGGAGTGAGAGGGAGGAGGGATGGGAGCTTCGGGATCCACTTGCGGTCACTCACGTATTGATCTTACTATAATCTGCCGATAGTCGAGACCTGCATCCATACCACTTCTCTCACTTCTTTCCATAATTATTAACCGCTGTGTCAGGGAGGTTGATGTGCGCTCTAATGTGGCGGCCACTAGTACTGTTTAATTTGCTTAACGGCTTTTACACTGCATTTCATTAATAAATCATAATGAATAGATCATAATTACTTTTTTATATCTTGATGAATATCTTACAGCATTCATTTTTCATTTAGCATTGTTACTCTCGGTAAGACGAAGTAAGAATACCACAGTATTCTATTCTATCCCAAAACTACGTAATCAATACATTTTTATCTTTGTATGTTTTTTTTCTTTCCTAAGTTTTAAACTCTTCTTATTATAGAGGCAATTGGGGAAATAGAGCAATTGACGAACTGCATTATGCTCTTGCATATTATTTCAAGAATTAGTCTCTCTCTCTCTCTCTCTCTCTCTCTCTCTCTCTCTCTCTCTCTCTCGTACTTTTTTTCTAAAGATATTTCTTTTCCTGCAAATGTGGAAATGGAAAACCTAGCTACTTTCGAATTACTACAACCTACGTTCGTATTTTTCTCAAAATCTCAAGAATTAAAAAATAAGGAATATTGTAGAGTTAAGAGATTTTGTGATTACCAACATATTCAAAACAAGCAATAACAACAGAAATATCAAATCATATGCTACTCAACTTTCGGAAAAAAAGTTAAACCATACTTCAGTCATGGTCTTAGTCCACATAAACCTTACTGATTTGTACCAAATTAGTTATCAAATATTCCTGAGAGAGAGAGAGAGAGAGAGAGAGAGAGAGAGAGAGAGATTGTTTTAAAAATATCGACCTGAATTGGTAACATAAATACTTAATGCATTTGACCTGAGAGAGAGAGAGAGAGAGAGAGAGAGAGAGAGAGAGAGATTGTTTTAAAAATATCGACCTGAATTGGTAACATAAATACTTAATGCATTTGACCTGAGAGAGAGAGAGAGAGAGAGAGAGAGAGAGAGAGAGAGAGAGAGAGAGAGAGAGAGAGAGAGAGATTGTTTTAAAAATATTGACCTGAATTGGTAACATAAATACTTAATGCATTTGACCTAAATATTAGCGAAAGATAAAAAAATTTGTTAGGTTTTAATATAAAAATAACTATTCTCCCATGAACTTGAAAGCTTTGAACTTAATCATTTTCTCTATATGGGAATAAATAAATAAATAAATAAAGATACGCGAAGGAACACAATACCTACAGTACTTACAGTTACAGCTGTTGAAAATAATACCTCTGTCAGAAAACCGGTTCTCTCCACTAATCCTAACCACATATGACACGACACATACGTTATTCGATATACATTCTGCTGGGAATATTACAAGAAAGGAGAGAGAGAGAGAGAGAGAGAGAGAGAGAGAGAGAGAGAGAGAGAGAGAGAGAGAGAGAGAGAGATCTAAAGTTCCTTTCAATACATCCACACTGAATCGCACATTTCGACGTCCTCAACTTTTGCAACTTAACAAGAACTTGATGAAACAGACTGCAAAATCTCCTGTCAAGGAAGGTCCTGGTAATTTATTATCATGAAATATAAAGATGACAAGCTAAGAAATAAACCTTAAGATCACTCAAACGATAGCTAAAATATACAGGTATATTAAAGGATGAAAAAAACATTTAACGTATGGTTTATATACAAAATAATCAAAAGGTTGTAGTGAATACATAAAGGATTATTCATACCGAAGTCGGAATTCCTCTTAAAAAGAAAAGAGAAACAAGACAACATTTACACATTTCTTTTCACAAAACACACGAGGATTGTTCTTTATCAAAAAATACAGGAGTAACGTTTACATACATCAGCTGAACTTATTGCCTTTTTACGACGTGAGTTTGGATATCAAACTCAAGTTCCCCTTTCATTATAAGCAATAGAAACGTTCTCTCTCTCTCTCTCTCTCTCTCTCTCTCTCTCTCTCTCTCTCTCTCTCTCTCTCTCTCAAAATAACTTCGAATCTCAGTCTGTCGTGTATGTCTGATCGAAGGAGACATAATAAAACTAGTGGCTCCTTAGAAAAATCCTCTTAAAAATCGAAAACCATAAAAGCCAATTTAGTGAGAATTCTTGCCCTCGTTAAAATAGAAACCATGTTGAGGATTGACAGGAATCCCTGGGGACTTTATTTCTGTATGAACTCTAAACCTTAGTGTGCAAATTATATATTTTTGTTCCACCAAACAAATTTTTCTTTTGAAGGGTTGTCGTCAGTAAAGTTTACCCCTTTTTTCTTGACTCTAGCAGATGATGATCCCCTTCTACAAATGGTTAGATTATGTGTAAAAGACCGACATCGAATATGATACCAAAAATCCACAGGAGAGTACTGTACTGGATGAAAACAGATCAAATACAAATTGCTCAACAAGTAAAGGTAGCTGATTTTTCTTTTACTTGCAAGCAAGAACCGTAAAACATATTTGTTTGCTAATACGCACACCATCTACTTTACTTTATCCCAATGTTCTATAAAAACAAAGTTAAAGAAAAGATAACACCAGCAGCGCAATATTACTTCAGAAACGTATTGGATGAGAACAGGTAAAAATGATCTCCCTGCTAAATTCAGCCCTTACCATGGAACGTTAACTTCTCTACCAGTTAAATGCAGATAGATGGCTCAACAAGTAAAGGTAGCTGATT
Source organism: Palaemon carinicauda (assembly GCF_036898095.1). Lineage (NCBI taxonomy): Eukaryota > Metazoa > Arthropoda > Malacostraca > Decapoda > Palaemonidae > Palaemon > Palaemon carinicauda. The sequence continues at coordinate 154,594,836 of NC_090732.1, forward strand.
TTTCTTTTACTTGCAAGCAAGAACCGTAAAACATATTTGTTTGCTAATACGCACACCATCTACTTTACTTTATCCCAATGTTCTATAAAAACAAAGTTAAAGAAAAGATAACACCAGCAGCGCAATATTACTTCAGAAACGTATTGGATGAGAACAGGTAAAAATGATCTCCCTGCTAAATTCAGCCCTTACCATGGAACGTTAACTTCTCTACCAGTTAAATGCAGATAGATGGCTCAACAAGTAAAGGTAGCTGATTTTTCTTTTACTTGCAAGCAAGAACCGTAAAACATATTTGTTTGCTAATACGCACACCATCTACTTTACTTTATCCCAATGTTCTATAAAAACAAAGTTAAAGAAAAGATAACACCAGCAGCGCAATATTACTTCAGAAACGTATTGGATGAGAACAGGTAAAAATTATCTCCCTGCTAAATTCAGCCCTTACCATGAACGTTAACTTCTCTACCAGTTAAATGCAGATAGATGGCCTTGAGCCAACACCAGTTTCTCCTGGGAATGACCTCAAGAGAATTGTCTAACGGAGAATGGAACCCACTTCAGTTATCCTGATATAAATATGTTGATAAATAAATATATACTCTCTTAAAGGGATGATTTCTCATTCAGGCAATTGCATAAGACTGCCCTTCCAAAAGGTAATAAATATTTTCTAATGAATTATCAATTTGAAAAAAGTTATAACCTATAACTAACAGCACTGCCTTGTAGAAAGACTAAGCATTATTAACCCTTGTAACAAACTTTATGCAT
>NC_090732.1:154598112-154618112 GCF_036898095.1 Palaemon carinicauda
CTCTTCAAAAATGTCTTAAGACGCCATGTATTTGCTGATGACATATCTTACGATCACGGAACAGAAGGCAGATTCAGTTTCTGCAAACATTTCCTCAATGTACAGTATGCTAACAAACTTCACTTTCCCCCACTAGGATTGTGGTGGCCAATGTGGTAACGTCCCTGACTAGTGATCGCCAGACTGGGGTTCGAGTCCTGCTCAAATTCGTTAATTACTTTGATCGCCGCAACCTCACCATCCTTGTGAACTAAGGATATGAGGTTCAGGGGAATCTAAAGGTCTATCTGCTGAGTCAGCAGCAGCCATTGCCTGTCCCTCCTTGGTCCTAACTTGGGCACTGATCATAGGTATACTTGGTCGGGTCTCTAGCGCTTTGTCCTACTTGATAGAGGCAATGTAACTTCCCCTTGCATCTGCCATTCATGAGGAACCTTTAAAGTACACATATCTCTCCCACCGTGCCTAACTTAAAACTAACACCATCTCTGTTCCAGCTGCATCTATTCCATCTATTCATCATACCATCCTCCTTGTCCCCTGGTAGGCTGGACAAAGTACCCAAGGTCTCTGGAGGCGGCCTTACTCTGAAAGGTTGAAAATGTGTCATTCACATTCACCAGGAACAAATGTTGTCCTCATTGATCTCGGCCAGACAACTTTCCTTTACATCAGGAGTGGTTCGGAATTCGAAGATCTTGAGATATATCCCCGAAGGAAATAAAATCGACTTGAAAAAAAAATATTTGAAGTTCCGAATCTCTCTCTCTCTCTCTCTCTCTCTCCTCTCTCTCTCCTCTCTCTCTCTCTCTCTCTCCTCTCTCTCTCTCTCCTCTCTCTCTCACACAGAATATGTTAATAACTTTTACGTAACATCTGGCCATATTCGAAAATAAATCCCCAAAATCTCTGTTTAAATAAAAGCAATGCATTGAAAAAAAAATGCGTTTACGATGTTATCATCCTGGTGAGTTCTATCTGAAAGGATGTCAATAAAGTGTACCAAAAATGCCTAAAATACACAATCATTTGTAAGGATTCTGATAGAACACTAACAATAAAATTCGAAGGTTGTTCAAATGTTCTTCTCCGTCTTCATTACAGAGATGCTTTTAACTCGAGTACTTCGGTACATAAGATAATAGAAGGAAATGACGTTAAGTGGCTTATAAAATGTAACATGCGGTTCGATATTAAATACTAAAACAAATCTACCATTCTGAACATCCTTCCCTCGTACGTTCATGTCCAAACAAAAGATTGATATTATTGATGATGAGATACAAGAAATTAAAACAATGAGATAACATAAAATATAAAATTCACAATTCAAGATTAAAGATAATCTGGTTCCAGTCAGTTATAATGAATTGGCAGGACAAAAGTGACCAGTTATAATTAATTGGCAGGACAAAAGTGACCAGTTATAATGAATTGGCAGGACAAAAGTGACCAGTTATAATTAATTGGCAGGACAAAAGTGACCAGTTATAATGAATTGGCAGGACAAAAGTGACCTGTTATAATTAATTGGCAGGACAAAAGTGACCAGTTATAATTAATTGGCAGGACAAAAGTGACCAGTTATAATTAACTGGCAGGACAAAAGTGACCAGTTATAATTCATTGGCAGGACAAAAGTGACCAGTTATAATTCATTGGCAGGACAAAAGTGGCCAGTAATAATTAATTGCAGGACAAAAGTGACCAGTTATAATTAACTGGCAGGACAAAAGTGACCAGTTATAATTAATTGGCAGGACAAAAGTGACCAGTTATAATTAATTGGCAGGACAAAAGTGACTAGGTAAAATCAAACGATAATAAGTACAAGCAGGTTCGAAATAAAATGTTCATCAAGCAGATTAAAAGTATCCAAAACACCACCAACTGGGGTGTCAATCTTATAAAAAAAAAAATGAATAAAAACAATTTTGTTCCGCAGCCTTATCCTGAAGGCAAAATCAATTCCTTTTAACGTTGAAAAGAAAGAAAAAGCAACTGAACATGGATAGAATAGTGAAAGGAAAAATAGGGAAACATAAGTAACACGAACCCGGCCACATGCAGAAGCAGTGGCACAGAGAGAGAGAGAGAGAGAGAGAGAGAGAGAGAGAGAATTAGGAAACATGAAGTTATTGTAAAATTCCTGATGAAAACACACATGGCTCTATTAATGAAATAGTACCAGGTAGCTCTTAAGAGAGAGAGAGAGAGAGAGAGAGAGAGAGAGAGAGAGAGAGAGAGGAGAATACGATGGTATTCCCTAGTTTTGTGTCTACTGCAATAACCTAATTTATTATTTCCTGTTAATTCTAATTTTTCTAAATTTCCTTTAACGATGAAATTGGAAAATAAAAAATATGAAACAGAAAACCAAACCTCCACCAATCATAATTACGATTATTGGTGCTTGATATACACACGTCAATTTAGTGTGCACATACACGCCTGCATACATATACTGCATAGACCTGCGCATACACACTGTAAACAAATTATACGAAATTAAATGTACAATATACGACCACTGCTCCCTAACCTGAGATATACAATGTGCATTTTTACACAGGTGTTCCGTTGAATATTAATGAAAATTACAGAAGAGAGAAATTCAACAATTCAAGCATTTTCAGGTATTCTATAATATTTGACATCATAGTAGCATTTTTTCGCCATCTATGCCAGCCAAAATCGAGGAATGAAAAAAAAAAAAAAAATGTTAATTATAATTAACGTTAAAGCACTGGTTATTCGGAAAAAATATGACAAATGATAAGTCATTAACCAGAGGATTCCATTAGCCATGACCATTACATCTAACCATGTATATAAATTATCTACCCAATAAGATACCCATATATATATATATATATTATATATATGTATATATATATACTGTATATATATAATATACATATATATACATATATATATATATATATGTGTGTGTGTGTGTGTGTGTGTGATGTGTGTGTATTTTTATATGCATATATATAAAAAATGAAACAATAAACAACAACAACAACAACAACAGCAATAATAATAATAATAATAATAATAATAATAATAATAATAATAATAACAACATGTCATACAAAACGTATGCGCATGATACCGCATGAGGTAAGAACGTTCCCACATAAAATTTCCCAGCAAAATAAAAAAAAGAAAAATGACAGGAAACCCAGCGGCGTTCAATACAACAGGAACATCATCAATAGCACCAGAAAGGGCCACGCCTAAGTAATTAACTCAGAGAGAGAGAGAGAGAGAGAGAGAGAGAGAGAGAATCACCAATGTTGCTTTTAACATACAGCTCCCTACTTCGGGACCTGCAACTCGTAGGGCGTTAATTGAAAGGGTCCCATCGAAAGGTAATATGAAATTAGGTGTTATATAATCACCCCATACCTGCCAAAATACCCAATAGGATTGTTGATTAATATCTAAAGAGACCTTTCGGGCCAGTATGCATAATATATAAATATATATATATATATATATATATACATATATATATATATATATATGTATGTTATATATATATACACATATACTTATATATATATATATATATATATTTATGTATATAAATATATACAGTATATATATATATTTATATATATATATATATATATGTGTGTGTGTGTGTGTGTGTATATATATATGTATACATATAATACATATATAATATATATATATATATATATATGTATATATATATACATATATATATATATATATATATGGGCACATCATTACATCTTATTTCGCTTCCTCTTGCTTTTTTGAAGTTTTTACAGTTTATACATGAAATATTTAATTTATTGTTGTTACTGTTCTTAAAATGCTTTTCTTTAATTGCTCATTACTTCTCTTGTAGCTTATTTCCATATTTGCTCTCTTCACTGGGCTATTTTCCCTGTTGGAGCCCTTGGGCTTATAACATCCTGCTTTCCCAATTAGGGCGTTAGGTAAGCTAGTAATAATATATATATATATATATATATATATATATATTATATAAATATATAAATATGTATATGCATATATATAATAATAATAATAATAATAATAATAATAATAATAATAACAATAATAATAATAATAATAATAATAATAATAATAACAGTGGAAATGAAAATAATTAGCATATATCTATTTTCTAATACCTTAAGAAGAATAAGATGTGTCACGTTGACAAATTTTCCACACAATAAACAGAATCACTTACTCGAAACTCGGTCTTATTTGATAAAATATCAAGAGCACTTCAGTTTAATGTGATAAACTTATACAAAACAAAATGTTTATCAAACCAAAAGGCAGAGAGTAAAAGATGCAAAATGGGTAAACATTTAGATCCAAATAATTAAGGGAACTGACTTAAATTGCAAAGAAAATAATTATTATCAATACAGCACATGAGAGTAATTCTAATTTGTCAAGCCAACGTTATTCCGAAAGACACATGAATCTGCAAAAGGCAAATACAGAACAAAGTCAGACCCATTTACCTCCAGCTCAAAGCGAAATTTAATCCGTTAAAGCACACAGATAAAAATATATTTAATTCATTTCCCTGGAAAGCAGGATGAATATCATTCCAATTAACCTTATAATATGGTAAAAGGTGAAATTCATAAAAACTAAAGGTCAAAGTCTACCGCTGCAGAGATCAAAATGAAAGGCCCTTCCCCTCACCCACCATAAATGCATTAAGTACTTACAATTCTCGCCCATAAAGAGACGACTGATCTCGTATAACTAAAGCAAAACATGAGCGGACGTCATCTCCCAACAATAAAAGACTTTAAAGAACGGATGGCATCGCCTGAACCAAATAGGCAACACAATCAACTTATTATTATTAGCATCATTAAAAAGGGGGCATCCTGCTTTTCCAGCTAAGGTGGTAGCTTAGCAAGTAATAATGATAATGACAATAATAACTCGACTCTTACAGAGCTGGCCGAACTAAATTCGGGAGGGAATAACAAAACACGAAATTTCAAAACTTGAAACATTAAAACAATTAAAGTGTCTGGTTACCAGGGTTGCCAGATATGGGGATATATCCCTAGATTTGGGGATTTATCCCTACATTTGTTAATTTATACTTAGCTTTGGGGATTTTGGATGGCTGGTGACGATATTCTGTACATATTTCTATGAAGAAGAAACAGAGATGAGTAAACATTTATATTGTTGCAATTAGTTTACTTACAATTACATGAAGTATAGTGAGTAATTTCTATCTCAGAAGAAAATATATTTCTGGAAATGGGGATTTTCGGGTGGTTTTGGGGATTTTTTTATCACGAGTTTTAGGGATTTTTACACTAACCCATCTGGCAACACTGCTGGTTACTCAATTATCATAATCTCCATCATCACGAAAAAAAAAAAAAAAACGGAAATATGGTAATAATCAATTAGACAAATCATATAACTGGATCTTTTTTTTTTCTTAAAGAAAAAGTTCCTCTTAGAATACAAGGACCATATCTATGAACCCGTCTGTGTTCCAGAAAATCCTGTCCAAACACCTTCTTCCTCCTCCACAATGAAACTACAAGGATTGTTACATAATATTAATAACCCGTCTTTGGTCCTGCCTTCTTCCACACTGATAAACAACCTCCTCCTCTTCTCAGCGACGTAAAATCAGACACCCAGATCCTTCCTTCAAGAAACTATTCCCTCCCTTTCTTCCGAGGATAAAACAAACTTTTCCCCGCCACCTAAAACAGCCTCCGAGCCTCCTTGACACTAAAAACCACCGCTCAGCTCTGCAAACCTGAAAACCTCTTTCACACCAAGGAGGTTTTCACACCACTCCACAATGGTACACACCTTCTCTCCTCAGAACAGGAAACCACTCCCCTTTCCTATCCCCCCCCCCCACAAACACATGGAAAGCATATCTTAGAATCCCACTCCCTTCAGTACTGTTATACTCCTCTACCTCGAGACCCTAGACATTACCTCGATATCCTCCTCAACGTTGAAAACTACTGTCCCTGCCCATCCCCCTCCACCCTTGAAACCACCTCCTCAAGCCACGCTTCCCAGCATCTCGTAACCGACTAAGAAACCCATTCCCCTACCCCAACCCCTCACCCCTTGATCTTAACACAACCTTCCTCTACCTAAGAGCTAGGTTGGTTCCATTTCCCTTTGGGGGACCTCTCGTCGTCGTCCTATTACAAACAACACCATTATCCTTCGTCTTATCCATTCATTCGTCCAATTCAATTCGTAAGGGATCCAAACGACACAGCCTACTTCAGCCCTTCCTCCCCAGCCCACCTCAACCTACCCCCTACAACCATCTCTCTCTCTCTCTCTCTCTCTCTCTCTCTCTCTCTCTCTCAATGACAACAAACACAGACATCTTGTCTTTACTTGTCGTTCGATCTTGTTTTCATTACCTCCTTCAAACTCCAGCTAAACCACTTTAGCCTGTTCCTAATAATTTCTTCTTATTTTTACCCTAAACTCAAGATTCTTCTTTACTATCACACTACCACAAACATGAGAGAGAGAGAGAGAGAGAGAGAGAGAGAGAGAGAGAGAGAGAGAGAGCCCTGAAATCACACCAAACTCGTTATGCCGAAGGACGTCGCCTCACTTCATTATGAGAACGAGGTCGACTAGAAAAACCTACAATATATATTGTAGGTATATATATATATATATATATATATATCTAAAGCATATACAGTATATATATGTAAATATATATATATATATATATATATATATGTTCTCATGGTTTCGTGACATCAATATCCTTAAAAAACTCCCTGCCCTACTGATCTGGATCGCTTCCAGCAGTGCACAGTTTCCTTGTTGTATTCAGCTGAGACGATTTCTAATTCCTTTTTGTCATTGGAAAAGGCATGTTTATTCCAACTAGTCTAAACGAAAACATTTGGAATGAGCTAATTTTAGAAAATGCAATTTGATGATGCGCAAGTTATTAGCTTTCATGTCCGCATATTAACATCTTTGCCTTGAAAAATACTACAAATAATATTAAATTAATGGAAATGTCCAATGCACCGAAAGATACTTACTGCTGATATTAGTGATGAGTAAAGTTTACAAACAGCGAGAAACAAGTACTGGGATCAAACTCCGGTTCCGTCGACTTTATCATTGCTATTCTAAGAGGCCACTTAAACAATGCAAACTTCTTGCTATCAAAATTTGCTAAACTTAAGTCAACTTATTTTTTTTATTAGTTTGATATAATGCAAGCAAGGCCTGTTATTCTTTGAACAATCCGCATAAGACACAAAAAAATAGTTATTTTTTTCCAGAAAAACCTTCGACTAAAATATTGTTTCTGCACCTGCTTACCTTTGGCACATCGAACTGATGAACAATTTTGGGTGAAATTGTTTTATATACTTAAAGAGAAAGTACACTCTCTTTATCAAAAGTGAAAATTCAAGTACAAAATATATGAAGAAACAGAATATAGTGAAAAAAAGAGACTTGAATATATCATTCTTGACATCGGAAATAAATATGCACAAGAATTGTCCGATGACACCGTTTACTACATCTGGAGACAGCGTCGGAATATGAACTCATGGCGAGTTGCAATACGTAAATGCTAATGTATATTTGACAGATGTGTTTAACTAAAACATTTTAGGAGACTTTTAAAATGCATAAGAAAAAGTTATACACAAATTTCCCACTAAAGGTTTGCAAACTCAATTAAGGTACACAACATAAGTTGAATAACAAATCTTTAACACTCAGATAGAAATGTTCATAATTCGATATAGATACTTTGTTGGTTGTTAGGTTTCATTGTTTAAAAAGTGTAGAAAATCGATATAAAAAATCTCATTAAAATGCAAATCACCTAAGGCACACTTAAAGTTCTTACCATTTCCCTTTAACCAATCAAGGCGTAGAATAGAGATGATATAACGACAAGGCCATTATTCACAATGTGTAGACTTTCCATTAATGGAGACCAAAGGACTTACGTCAACCAAAAAAGCCTTCATAAGATATTTCATGATACTCGAATCTCGTCAAACCATTACTGTAGGTAACAATACTGTTCCAGAACGAGCACGCACATAAGAAGTGTCCAGAGACAGAATTATTGTTCTCTCTCTCTCTCTCTCTCTCTCTCTCTCTCTCTCTCTTTCTCTCTCTCTCTCTTTGATAATACCAAGAAATATATTTGCATAGTACAGACATAAGCATATAACTCTCTCTCTCTCTCTCTCTCTCTCTCTCTCTCTCTCTCATTGATAATCCCAAGAAATACATTTGCATAGTACAGACATAAGCATATAACTCTCTCTCTCTCTCTCTCTCTCTCTCTCTCTCTCTCTCTCTTTGATAATCCCAAGAAATACATTTGCATAGTACAGACATAAGCATATAACTCTCTCTCTCTCTCTCTCTCTCTCTCTCTCTCTCTCTCTCAGCGTAAATAACAAATCCACATAGTTCATAATGATTAGCATGGTCACGATAACTGTTTCCAAATGCTGATTATCCTTCCACATAAGAACTCACATATATACACAGTATATAAGCTGTCATGCCAGATCCAATAAACAGGGAAGGGTATAATAAAAGGCCAAAGCCTCTCCCCTCTGCCTCACAGCGCACAACCAGAACCAATTTATGCAGCAATAAAAGCGAGTAACACCTGACAAACGAAATAACGGAATAAATAACCCCAAAAGCCAACCAACTAAAACTGACATGACAGATGATGCGAAAATGCAATTCCCTTTTGGATTCACATATGAAACAGATGCGATTAAAAGAATTAAATGGTGAACATATGATGATTGGGACACACCAATTAATGTCACACATACAAACCAATCTCTCTCTCTCTCTCTCTCTCTCTCTCTCTCTCTCTCTCTCTCTCTCCACTGCTGCATATATATATTACATGGAATATCATCCTTAGGTACATATCCCGAACACATACAACAGCCAAAATGGAGATAGAATAGGGTTGTTTATTAATATTCATCAGCTGGAAGAGTGACCACCTGTCAATTCAGGCGGCCACTGTTTTCCCTTAGACAATCTTTCCTGAAAAGGACCATTTCATCGCCGGAGATGAAATGAGAGTAGAGGGGGGAATGGAAGTGGAAAGGGAATAAGAATGGAAAGGGGATGTGAAAAGAGAAAGGATAAAAGTAGAAAACTAGGTAAGAATAGAAAAGGACTGAAAACAGAAATGAAATAACAATGGACAGGGAATGTGAATAAAGAAAGAATAAGAGTAGAAAACTAGGTAAGAATAGAAAAGGACTGAAAACAGAAATGAAATAACAATGGACAGGGAATGTGAATAAAGAAAGAATAAGAGTAGAAAACTAGGTAAGAATAGAAAAGGACTGAAAACAGAAATGAAATAACAATGGACAGGGAATGTGAATAAAGAAAGAATAAGAGTAGAAAACTAGGTAAGAATAGAAAAGGACTGAAAACAGAAATGAAATAACAATGGACAGGGAATGTGAATAAAGAAAGAATAAGAGTAGAAAACTAGGTAAGAATAGAAAAGGACTGAAAACAGAAATGAAATAACAATGGACAGGGAATGTGAATAAAGAAAGAATAAGAGTAGAAAACTAGGTAAGAATAGAAAAGGACTGAAAACAGAAATGAAATAACAATGGACAGGGAATGTGAATAAAGAAAGAATAAGAGTAGAAAACTAGGTAAGAATAGAAAAGGACTGAAAACAGAAATGAAATAACAATGGACAGGGAATGTGAATAAAGAAAGAATAAGAGTAGAAAACTAGGTAAGAATAGAAAGGGAATGGAAACGAATTGGAAGAATAGTATACAAAGAATGAAAATAGAATAGAAAAACGAAAGGGAATACGATTAGAGAGGGATTATTATTATCATCATTACTTGCTGAGCTACAACCCTAGTTGGAAAAGCAGGATGCTATAAGCCCAGGGGCTCCAAACAGGGAAAATAGCTCAGTGAGGAAAGGAAACAAAGAAAAATATAAAATTTTAAGAAGAGCAACAATATCAAAATAAATATCTCCTATATAAACTATAAAAACCTTAACAAAACAAGAGGAAGAGAAATAAGATAGATTAGTGAGCCCGAGTGTACTCTCAAGCAAGAGAACTCTAACCCAAGACAGTGGAAGACCATAGTACAGAGGTTATGGCAGTACCCTAGACTAGAGAACAATGATTTGATTTAGGAGTACCCTTCTCCTAGATGAGCTGTTTAAAATAGCTCTTTCAAGAGTCTCTTCTACCTTACAAAGAAAAAAGTGATCACTGAACATTCATAGTGCAGTAAAAAGAATTGTTTGGTAATCTCAGTGTTGTCAGGTGTATGAGGACAAAGGAGAATGTGTAAAAAATAGGGCAGACTATTCGGTGTGTGCGTGTTTGTAGGCAAGGTGTGTGTGTGTGTGTGTAGGCAAAGGGAAAACAAACTGTAACCAGAGAGCAGGATCCAATGTACTACTGTCTGGCCAGTCAAAAGACCCCATAACTTTCTAGCGGTAGTATTTCAACGGGTGGCTGGTGCCCTGGCCAACCTTGAAAGGGAATGAGAATAGAGAGGGGATGAAAGGCTAGGGAATAGGAGTGGGAGGCTAAGGAAAAGGAAGAAGGGATGGAATAAATTAATCAGAGAAAACTGATTAGTGGGGAGAGGATGCGAGGGAGGGGGGGGACTGGAACAGGGAGAAGGTGGATAAGGGCTAAGGGGCATTTACAGGGTAAACACAACGAAAGGGAAAGAAGAAACTCGAGATTACCTAAGAGAAAATAAAGAGGGGAGAAGGAACGGCAGAGATACGGAATGAAAGGGGAGAGGCAATAAGAAAGAAATGGGACAAAAAATAAGAACTAAAATATATATTGCTTTCGTAATGACTTCATCCCTCTGTTTGGCTCAAGAAAGTGATTACTCAGGTGACATCTGAATGAAGAGATTGATCAGTGAAGGACGAAGGTTCTTGGTCAAGAAATAGTTTAAACTGAAGTCTCAAGAAAAAAAAAAAAAAAAGGCATTTACATCAATGCAATGAATTGCAACTTTATGAATCCTTAAATATGTTAACAGCAATGATATACATTATAAGGCTTAAAAAATTAATGTAATCTGAATGTTATACTGTATAGCGTAACATGGAAAACATAAGTATCTGGTTATACTGTTCATTTCTGCGTAGAATTAAACTAAACATTATATATATATATATATATATATATATATATATATATATATATATATATATATATATATATATATATATACTATATATATATATATATATATATATATATATATATATATAACTAATGAAACTCGTTTAAAATTATGTGATTCTTGATTGTAAAATTACTTTTGAGAAACAAATCTGGTATGTTTCTTTTTCAGTTGAAAAACAAAAAACGCCTTATTGAGAAAATCTTTTAAGAATTTTTTTGATCAATGAATCCTTAGAACATGTTTTAATTCATCCACTACACATTGTTCTAGTGCTGGTCCCCTCTTAATTTGTTGTATAGAAACTTACGGTCTATTAAGTTTCTTATTCCTGATCTGGGTATTAATATCTGGCACCGCCGTTCAGTTATGCATCTTACATAAGTTATTTTCAAGATTCAGAACATCCATTGTACTCGGATCTTCTCACACTGAATATCTGTACGTATAATCAGATCTTTTTAGTGAGTCTGATTTGCACAGACTCGCAGGGGTGCCCTTTAGCTCGAAAACGTTTCCTGCTCGCTGATTGATTGGACAAGATAATTCTAACCAATCAGATAGCAGGAAACTTTTCCGAGCTAAAAGGGCACCGCTGCGAGTCAGAAGCAAATACGTCTCATTAAAAAAAAAAAAATTGACTATAGTACTAAGTATGCAATTAATTCTAAGTCTTGCCTTCTCCACCTTAAGGCTCAACACTACACAATATTCGAGAAGTTTTATTCCAAATCTGACTGGATTGTGGAATGATCTGCCTAATCAGGCAGTTGAATCACTGGAACTTCAGAAGTTCAAACTTGTTGCAAATGCTTTTCTGTCGAGCAGGTTGACATGTCTTGTTTTAAAGTTTGATATGACTGGTCTCTTTCAACGTTGCTAGTGATCTTAAAATATTTCATATCTATTATTCATTACTTATATACAGTTTATATGCTATTCCCTTGCTGTATTTCCTTTCTTAACAAAGCTACTTTCCCTGTTGGAGCCCTTGGGCTTGTAGCATTTTGCTTTTTCTGAACAGAGTTCTAATAATAATAATAATAATAATAATAATAATTAAGGTTTGGAAATAGGACCTTTCTAACTCTCTTTCGTTTCTTAATATGTAATTTCAACAGAAAGATGGAATGCCTTTTATAGGATTTCTCCTGGTTCTGCAAGCTGCAATGCTTTAAGTACTACAACGAATAGTCGGTTTTCTATGAAATTATTTTCAAAGACTCTCTCTCTCTCTCTCTCTCTCTCTCTCTCTCTCCTCTCCTCTCTCTCTCTCTCTCTCTCTCTCTCTCTCTCTCTCTCTCTCTCTATCTATATAAGTATATATATATATATATATATATATATATATATATACATAAATATATATATATATAATATAATATATATATATATATATATATATATATATATATATATATATATTTCAATATAAACAGGCGCATCTAAATTCACAAATAACTAATAAGACATTATTATTATTACTTGCTACGCTACAACCCTAGTTCGAATAGCAGAATGCTATAAGCCCAGGGGCTCCCATAGGGAAAATAGCCCAGAGAGGAAAGGAAAGAAGGATAGAATATTTTAAGAACAGTAACACCATTAAAATAAATATTTCCTACATAAAAGCTTTAAAAAAGCAAGAGGAAGCGAAAGAAGTTAGAATAGTGAGCCCAAGTGCACCCTCAAGCAAGAGAACTCTATCCAAGACAGTGGAAGACCATGGTAAACAGGCTATGGCACTACCCAAAACTAGAGAATAATGGTTTGATTTTGACATATTCTAATATCCCGTAAATGTAGAAAGATCTACTTCTCTCAAAAATATTAGTAGTAGTTCACAGTGAGAGAGAGAGAGAGAGAGAGAGAGAGAGAGAGAGAGAGAGAGAGAGAGAGAGAGAGAGAGAGAGAGAGAGAGAGGATACACTAGACCACGAATTTATACATATATACTGTGTGTATATATATATATATATATATATATATATATATATATATATATATATATATTGTATATATACATTCACTCGTGTGTATGTTTCTATAATAAGTTGAGTCTTTTCAGCTCAACTCAAGTCAAGTATTTATTGTCAGACAAATAAACAAATAAAAAAATACCCTGAGGGGAGACGGCACTGGAGTCTGGAGAGGGAATCTTTTCAACATGAAGGGTTGCTGAGAGAGAGAGAGAGAGAGAGAGAGAGAGAGAGAGAGAGAGAGAGAGAGAGAGAGAGAGAGAGAGAGAGAGAGAGAGAGAGAATGTATCACATTCGGGCTCCTCGTCTCCTTTCCATTCCCTTCTCCAAAGAGGAATTCCACAACAAGGATATTCTGTTACAGTGAAAAGTAACGGTTATGAAAGAACCAAACATGAAACCTCTCTTTCAAGTGGAAGTCATCAAACAAAATGTGTTTTTTTATTTTCTAAATACAAAATCTTGTGGATCTGGCAACCAATTCCCTTATTAGCCTAGACCAGAATAAAAGCAAAGAATGTGCAAGGACGAAGAGACTTCATCCTGAAGGATGCAGTGGCACTAGGCCTCCAAGATGGTACTGTGTGATAGGAGAGAGAGTCATTGTTTGATGTTAGCGATAGAGTTTATCTAAATAACACAAAAAAGATTTTTGTAGGAAATCCAGGTCCCGGGGTTAACCGGTTTCTATAATTAACAAAATAAAACTGTTTAATTTTTCCTGGTTATGAATCCATATCTTATAGCAATTAAGAATGAATTGTTAATTGGCATATTGTATTTCAGCATTTTCATTCCATTAACAATAGCGAATATTATTTTACTTTTAATGTCATAGACTTCTTCACAAAAGGGACAACTCACATTTGTTAAAGAATGAAAATTTGTCTTGTCACCAGTTATTCTTATCTTTATCATTATTAAAATCAAGGCATCATTGCAGATAAACTTGTAATACTAAAAAGATGAATAAGAAGAAAGCTCCAAAACAGAGTTCATTGGCTTATCCTATACCAGTGTTACAGAACAGATGTCACCTTTCCCGTACTTACGGCACATAGGGTACTATAAGGTCACAGAGGTTACCGACCTGCCACCCACAATAAAATCAACAGCCAGACATGAAAAGAAGAGTGAAAGCAAACCAAAAAATAAACTACGATACATACATATACCAAAGGCACTTCCCCCAATTTTGGGGGGTAGCCGACAACAACAAGAAACAAAACAAAAAAGGGGACCTCTACTCTCTACGTTCCTCCAGCCTAACAAGGGACTCAGCCGAGTTCAGCTGGTACTGCTAGGGTGCCACAGCCCAACCTCCCACATTTCCACCACAGATGAAGCTACGATAAATAAACGATAAAATAAACTACGATAAAATTTAAAAAATGATAAAATAACCTTATCAATAACATATGAATGGAAACAATCCCATCACACGAAACAACGGTAATAATATCAGCAGCCAGTGGCCCACAACACTTGGGCAGCACAGGTGCAGAAAGTTCCAAGAAAAGAGATCCGCCAAAAACTACTTAGTAATCCGACCTTGAACATAATACACCTCCAATCTACCTATATTGTCATATTCCTAAGATGCTTAAAGATAAATCCATTGTATTGACAGAATACTTAGTGTCTTAGTTCTGAATATTCATAACATATGTAATACTTACGCAATGAAAACAAGGAAATTCCATCCATCCATATACCAAGGCACTTCCCCCAATTTTGGGGGGTAGCCGACATCAACAAGAAACAAGACAAAAAAGGGGACCTCTACTCTCTACGTTCCTTCAGCCTAACCAGGGACTCAGCCGAGTTCAGCTGGTACTGCTTGGGTGCCACAGCCCAACCTCCCACATTTCCACCACAGATGAAGCTTCATAATGCTGAGTCCCCTACTGCTGCTACCTCCGCGGTCATCTAAGGCACCGGAGGAAGCAGCAGGGCCTACCGGAACTGCGTCACAAGGAAATTAATACATATAAAAAATTGAATACTTGAAATTTCCCCGAGTTATGAACAGAATATTTTTCAATCGACCTTTTTGACATGCGATGTGTATCTAATTTTACTTGGTAATCATAACAAGTTATTTATTCATTACCAGGTAAATATCCATTACATTATGCAGCATTTTGTATTCTGATCTCAATACATCTATTTACTGATGTACAGCGAAAAAAATAGGTCCCTCAGGCAATTCTAACAGCAGATTCAAATACTGTCCTTTTTCTTTTCTCCCGATACAGATATCGCATAAAGACGAACCCTACCAACTGTGAAGTGATTCTGAATCCATATCTTTCTTAAGAAATAAGGATTCTATGTTGTTGAATCTCTAAATACCGTTACGTAATTTATTTACAAAACAGTGCACTAAGTAAAAACAACACCAAAATAAACCATTTCCTCTGCCCATAAGAGCACAATTCTGTCTACCGTTAATAAAAAGTGTAAGTTCCGTCTGAAACTTGCCTGACAGACAGTAAAGTGCATTTATATGTAATTTTTTTTTCATAGACAATCATCTGAATATGACGTAGATATAAACAGTGGTTATAATATCATCTAACAACGTGATTTACCCTATGCATTGCAATAAATATTGTCAATGTTTATTCTTTTCATCTCTCTGACTCATAAAATAAGTAATTGGATATTTCAAAAGTTAACACGTCAAAGTTTAAAATCAACTTATAGATCCTTAATATATAATAATCGCTAAACTAAGGCACTTGAACATCGCCAGTTCCTTTCGGTGGACGTCCAGCACTTACCCAAAAGTTAAATACCACACGAAGCCCTCTTGGTGGAAACCAGTAAAGCCCTTTATGTCATGACCTCAACGGCCCATCCTTCAAAGTCAGGACATTCACTCCCAGGGGACTCTCCCTTCAACAACCCTGCGTTAAAGACGGATTACAAAAGAATGGCACAACGGGAGTCCTGCGTCTAAATCCCTCTTCGATTCAAAACAGAAGGCAACGGTGCCAAAGAAAAGTCCACAAAAGAGGGAAAACCACAGGCCTTCACCTTCACCTCCTCCTCCACCGCCACCCTTACCATCCAGAAACATAGCAAGGTATTTTGGAACACGGGAAAGACTGCATATTGCATTCAACTGTCGACGGAACATGCCACTGAACGGGGGAATAAAAATAACATCAAACATTGCAATATGTCCATCACACGAGAGAGGGAGGAGGAAGAGAAAGGGGAAAGGGGGGGGAGGGCGGGAGGAAATCCATACCATCATGGAAGTATTGACCAATAAAATGAGAGAGAGAGAGAGAGAGAGAGAGAGAGAGAGAGAGAGAGAGAGAGAGAGAGAGAGAGAGAGATGCTTTGGAAGGTGATCTATTTCTTACATCTATGAACAGAGGAGTACTATACAAGAAAAAATAAAATTTTCTAGAACAATCAAAATTTATTGAAATTAGATACTTATAAAATCATAACGAAAATTAACCAAAAATATAGCATAGACTTAACCACTTAAATCAAATTAAACGACATTGTTGTTGTAGTTATGGCAAAAAACTTATTCTATTATTCATGAGTATTTCCACTTCACATGCCACTATTTCACTAAGTGAAACTTTGAAAAATGAGTTCCTATCTTTTGCGATTGATCATTAAAAAGGATCATCAATTAGAATCATCATCTTATAAAAGTAACACAATAGCGACTCATACAAAAACAGAGCTGCACTTACAAAAAGTCTAGTATTCACATATAATGAACGATCAACATACGAGAGAGAGAGAGAGAGAGAGAGAGAGAGAGAGAGAGAGAGAGAGAGATTTCTAAGATAATATTTGTGATAAGACATCCTTCCAGGGTCTAGCAAATGAACCGTTATGTATAAATTTCTTTAGTTAAAGATGTAAAAAATACATAATATACTTTTCATTCGAATTGCTTATTTTCCTCCTCTTACTCGTTCTTCTTAGTTTCCTCTTCTTATTTTTATGGGGTGCCCGTGCTAGCGAGAACCCACCCTGGCACAAGGCCAGCTAAATGTGACAACAATTTTTCTTCTTTCATTTCGAAGACATCTTCTTCTTCTTCTTCTTCTTCTTCTTCTTCTTCTTCTTCTTCTTCTTCTTCTTCTTCTTCTTCTTCTTCTTCTTCTTCATAGAAAGCTCTCTCGTTCTCCTTCCATATGCCAAATCATTATCTTCTTCTTGGCACTGGAATACCGGAGCTTTCCTTGCATTCATTGACTGTTCCCTTTCGCATCCGCGTTCTTGGAGGGGGAGACGTTCTGCCGAGGAATAACAATTGCTCCCTTTGTGGCAAGGACTCAATTAACGTTATAACCGAAAGCCTACGAAATACCGAGCCCGTAATAGCACACCAGCCAAATCCAATTCTATGACCACCGTGGAAAACCACTAACGACCCCAAGTCCTTTTCATAGATGACAAAACCCATATTCGTTTCCGTCATCCGCCTCGATGGGCTTCTCTTCCTCGTCAAAACATTTAAATCCAATTTATTTCCATTTCCAATGTCTCATTCGAATTCTTTCGGCGTTTATAATCTTTTCCAATGTTAAAAGATAAAAATCCCAAATATTTATGATTTATACATTTTCAAGCTGAATTTCTTTCATTGTCTAAATACTTTTAAATGTGAAATCCTTTAAATCGAAATTTCCAGCCCATATTTTCATCTCTCACCGTAAGATAATTTTAGTAAATCGACCCTTGATAAGACTTCCCATATTTCTGTCTTGTTCCGTAATAACAAATAATCAATTTTATGTCTTAAGCGTCAATTCCTCAATCTTAATTTTATTTCATTTTTCTATAATATTCATGTAAAACACTTAAATCAAATATACTTCGAATTCTCGATTTATCAATCTGAAGTTTTATTTTAATATTCATAATTTTATTTTCTTAGAATATTTCAAAACGTGGAAACATTTATATCTTACACGATCTCTATTCAAATGCCTCAAATTGAATTTTTTCAATTTAGTAAATTGCAGATTTTTTATTATCTCATCTAAAACTTTTCAGTCTTTAATAAGTCCGTCATTTCATGTTTTATTTTCTGCGGCTCATTTAAAAATATTAAATCATGAATAAAACATATCTAAGATTTTATTATCCTTAAAGCAGATAGTTTCATTTACATCTATTTATTTCAAAACCAAATTATAAAATTTTGCTCTTATAACCAACTATTTCATAACACACAAGGGATTGCCTAGGCAGCTTTATGAAAATCAAAACAAAATCATACTTCTTAATAAATCAAAACAAAATCATACTTCTTAATAAATCAAAACAAAATCATACTTCTTAATGAATCAAAACAAAATCATACTTCTTAATAAATCAAAACAAAATCATACTTCTTAATAAATCAAAACAAAATCATACTTCTTAATGAATCAAAACAAAATCATACTTCTTAATAAATCAAAACAAAATCATACTTCTTAATAAATCAAAACAAAATCATACTTCTTAATAAATCAAAACAAAATCATACTTCTTAATGAATCAAAACAAAATCATACTTCTTAATGAATCAAAACAAAATCATACCTCTTAATAAATCAAAACAAAATCATACTTCTTAATGAATCAAAACAAAATCATACTTCTTAAAGTTAACATTAAATTACTGTATATAAAAAGTATGCCAGCGAGCAGTAGCGACAAATGCCATTGCATAATTCTATCCAACAAGATCTGGTTCTTTTTCACACATTAAATGTGAAACTCTATACTTCTTTTGCCCTTTCAGACAAGTTTTGCTTTGAAGGACACCAAAACTTAAGTTATATAAATGACGCTATTGAAAAATAATGGTTAATATTACACTCTGGATAATTCCCCTCTCTCTCTCTCTCTCTCTCTCTCTCTCTCTCTCTCTCTCTCTCTCTCTCTCTCTCTCTCTCTCCGGTAATAACTTAGCTTAGGACCAATAAGGCCTAACTCTTTTAAATCCATAATTTCACTGTTGAAATACGCAGTGACTTGAGTACCTAACAGTCAGATGTCAGTTGTGGCCTTACAGAATAACTAAAGCTAAAAATTGTTAGGTGTTACAATATATACCATATTATCTTAACCAAAATAAGCTTGCCTAGAAGAGGAAATACATTTCACAAAAGGAATCGATAAATAATCAGGAATTCTCTCTCTCTCTCTCTCTCTCTCTCTCTCTCTCTCTCTCTCTCTCTCTCTCTCTCTCTCTCTCTCAAAGTAAAAGTGACAACATCCTGTACGTGCAGTATTTTCATTAGCATTTTAGTCTATTCACAAGTGGGCCAAAGCCTTATCAAATTCGTGACCTTCAAAAGGTGAGAAAATGTCGATAATTGCATCGTGGTTCCAATCAACTGCGAGGAATGTGCAATCATTTTAACTAGATGTGAGTGCGCAAAGTAACATGAATGCGCAGTAATGAGAGAAAACACATGAACAGACGTCATTCCTGCGCAAATATGGTCTTCAAGGACCATATACTGCTGGTTGTGATCGTTTCTTTTGCTTTGAGGAGTCCATTTATTTCTGATTTTGTTTTACTTTTAAAGTTTACGCCTTTAGGAAGGATGGGGGTGTCAGTTCGGAAATTGATCTTTGTGTGAATAATAATAATAATAATAATAATAATAATAATAATAATAATAATAATAATAATAATAATAATAATATGTGGTTTGCCCATTTCTCATTCCCCGTAGGGAAGTTGCCCCTGCACCTCTGTCGGTAAAACCAAAACAAAACT
>NC_090732.1:154623112-154640612 GCF_036898095.1 Palaemon carinicauda
AGTGATACGGGGTTTATTGGATTTGGGGAATGTAATAATAACAATAACAATAGTTGCTCAACTTTGCCCTTCAGTTTCACAAAATATCTATTACTCCTTTATCAGCTGAAATAGAGAATTTTGTACATGATAATTAGTCGAATACTTTAGCGTTCAACCATATTATACAAAAGTAGGGCACTAAAATCTCATTTCAGAAAACTTGCTCTAAAGTGATGCTAAAGGAATTGGTTACAGTCATTTTATTTTTCTTCTTCTATATTTAGGATGAAACATAAGACGCAATGCTAAACATATCTTTGTTGTCTCAAATAACAAAAAAACTCCTTTCAACTTTTAGAATGTGGGCCTAACATATCTTTGTTGTCTCAAATAACAAAAAAAACTCCTTTCAACTTTTAGAATGTGGGCCTAACATATCTTTGTTGTCTCAAATAACAAAAAAACTCCTTTCAACTTTTAGAATGTGGGCCTAACATATCTTTGTTGTCTCAAATAAAAAAAAAAAAAACTCCTTTCAACTTTTAGAATGTGGGCCTATAGGCCAAGTACTGGAACCAAGGAGACCATGCAGTGCCATTCAGGAAGAAAGCCAGAGGAATAGTTGCATCTTAAAGTAATTTTGAAATTAATTGAAAAGCAAGATGGAAGACAAAAACCCATAAGGAAATAAGAGTGAAAATACTGTAAAATTGTCTATAGTGCAACGCATGAGGTGTAGTGCAAGGTCTCCCATTAAAGGACCTTGGTGTAGTGATATCACTACCGCTCTTACGACATGTTTCCTTTTTAAGAATGCTCATGAACATCAGTTATTTTACATAAAAACGGATTTTTTTTCTTGCCACATTTTCAGATGGACTTCATTTGAATCTTGCATTGAAAGATTTTTTTTACTCAAAACTGGCCTCAAGACAGATGAAAGATAAATAAAATTTCAATAACTATTTCAAACAAAAAATCTTGATTAAGAATTTAGATGTATAATTCAAACGTGTATTATATTAATGTGCATATATATATATATATATATATATATATATATATATATATATATATATATATATATATATATATATATATATATACACGTGGTGTGTGTATGTGCATATAGATGGACAGACAGATCATGCAGATATACTGATGAACATACATACAAGTAATATAAACGTAAAATAATCAAGAACGACGAAAGCCAAATCAAGAATTCCCCCCAATTCATCGACGGGAAAATAAACCCCGATTTTCGTCCACCAAAATCTCTATAATTGAATTTAACGGTTTGTTAGCATCAATGGAAAGTTATACCAAAAAAAAATTCCGAATCAGTGAAAATCCTTATCACTGAGTGGATTCTGCTTATCAAAATACAAAAAAAAAAAAAAAAAAAAAAAAAATCTAATAAAGATTACCTAATTTACCAGGACACATCCCTATGGTGATAGGGTTATACTAACTGCAAGGAGCGGAGGGAAAATATTTGCTTTTAAATTTCTGAATGAATAATAAATATGGGAAATGTGGTTTTTCTTTTATCTCTTGAGAGGAGGAGATGGAGAGAGAACACACGTGTATTATATTCACACCGAAAGACCACCTCCAGACCAAACGTACGTTACAAAGAGGCCCTTTCATATTCAAACGAGGCTCGCTTTCAAACAAGAAAGATCAAAGAAAACGGACGAAAAAATATTAATGGTTAATAAAAAGAGCCTTTGAGTTCAAACAATTTTTCCTAAGACCCTGAAAACCTCTATCATATGAAATAAAAAATATAAATATTTTAACATTGGTTTTTTCCTTTCGCCATCTTTAAAATGAATAATTAAATGAAAAAAAAATATATAAATATCTGAGTGTAGGTGACACAATTATTATAAACCAAAACCAGCAATTGCACCATTACTCCATAGCAGTCATGTTCCTCCAACCTTTTATGCAAATCATATATTCTTCATATATATATATATATATATATATATATATATATATATATATAGAGAGAGAGAGAGAGAGAGAGAGAGAGAGAGAGAGAGAGAGAGAGAGAGAGAGAGAGAGAGAGAGAGAGAGAGAGAATGAATGAATGATTTAAAGTTTTCAGGCATGAGAGAGAGAGAGAGAGAGAGAGAGAGAGAATGAATGAATGATTTAAAGTTTTCAGGCATGAGAGAGAGAGAGAGAGAGAGAGAGAGAGAGAGAGAGAGAGAGAGAGAGAGAGAGAGAGAGAGAGAGAGAGAGAGAGAGAATGTTCCCTTCGTTTTATTGCAGTTAATTAATATTATAACCGTCTACGATGTTTTAATGTTATACATCTTTCCTAACTGAACCACACATTCGTTGACTTGTAATCACATAACTACGAATCTTTGAACAACACATTACTGTATATAAGAAAACATCTCCTTTAAAACAAGAATATCAAAAATATTTCGGGTGTAAACCATGGCGAGTCTACTGTGCGTTTTGTAAACACCATTTCACGCTTAAGCACTTCCTGTTCGCCCGGTAACGAAAGGCCCAAAGCAAATATTGAACAGTGCAGGCAGAACATGGCATCCAGAATAAAAGGAAGATGAAGAGATCAAAGCAACCGATTCGAAAGCTAATCCTCTGCAGTTTCATTACACACATATGATGGAACATTTTTTTATTCATTTTTTTTCTTGTCTCTTTCATTGGGAGAATTCATATCCACGATCTATTCGAATTCATTATGACTTTCAAGTATAAGGTTTTCACGGTCAACAGCAAGCTGTGCCGCGGTGAAGGTTTTCGTATTAATGAGAGAGAGAGAGAGAGAGAGAGAGAGAGAGAGAGAGAGAGAGAGAGAGAGAGAGAGAGAGAGAGAGAGAGAAATTTACGAAGTACAATAACACTCACTCCCTCAATCCGACGCTATTTGCTTACATATACACGAATCCATAATATGCCACTCGTTCGCCTCATACATGGACGGACACATTTCTATTTCGGGCTCTAATCTCTTCATATCGCAGCATCATTCCCATACAGAGTAACCATCACTAAATTGGCAAATTAGCAGTGGAACAATATTAACGACACAGGTCAATGCGAAAAGGAATGGACACAGAAATGGGTCTGAATAAACAGATATAAATAACCACAACCACTTATCATATACATACATACATATACCAAAGGCACTTCCCCCAATTTTGGAGGGTAGCCGACATCAACAAGAAACGAAACAAAAAAGGGGACCTCTACTCTCTACGTTCCTCCAACCTAACCAGGGACTCAGCCGAGTTCAGCTGGTACTGCTAGGGTGCCACAGCCCAACCTCCCACATTTCCACCACAGATGAAGCTTCATACTGCTGAGTCCCCTACTGCTGCTACTTATCATATACTTAACATAAACATCTAAAGTAAATCTTAAACCTAGAAACGAGAGGAGAGTTATTCGCAAAGTACTATACAGTATATAGCAATCCGGAGAGGTTAAAATCGGCGCTGAACACAAGCACTCACATCTAGTCATAAAAATCAAAAGCGTCTTCAAAGAAACGTGCGCCAGAAACTGAAAACCTGGTATAAGCAAATATAGATATCAATGACCCAGAAACTCCATTGGAGAAACTGGGTACACCTAATTAGAGACTTCAACCCAGTTAGTCGAATGTTTCATCGTTTCATCATTCATCAACACTAAGAAACTTCCACTTTTTTTACGCAAGCCAAAAGAAGTTCGAAATCTTTTCATGGAACGATGAATGATCTCGTTAATCCTTATGTATACTATTTTTAAAGTTTGATTCGTTTGCCTTTTCTTCGTAAGAGCAGTGCTTGAAATTGTGGTTTATGAATATCTTTGGCGCAATAGCACTAATGAAGAAGTTACAATCATGATTTTACTAAATGAAAAACAATGGTCTTCCAAACACAACTGAAATGGTCAACTACTTGTTGGCAGAAAAGAGTAAACTGATTGGAATATAGTAAGAAATAGTGAGATGTCATGGCATTACAATGAACTCTTTTAGAAACTTGAATACACTTCATTTTTAAGATCTTAAACTGTGAAGACACGATAGTAAAGATGATAAGCATTAATTGTAATTCAAAAATCATAACATTGAAATAAAATTAATAATAGTTTCAGTAAAGCAAAAATTGAACCCTGCCCAACTTTTAATTTTTCAGTCTTCGTTTTTACCTTATTCAGTAAGTTGCCAACTTGTGTCACTTTAATCTTTTGCGCATTGCATTGTGAAAAATCTTTTATTTTATTTCAGGTTATTTTACTGTATTTGTTTTGATTGTCGTATCTTTATTGTTTGTATTAGTAATATCATAATTCATGTTATTTCAACGTAGTTATGAGTCTTCCTTCATAAATTGAATTTTACTGTTTTAACAATTAGCATACAAACTCATAAATACACACATGCACTCACACATATATATGTACATATATCTATATACGAACCCATATATCTATGAGCGTTTATATATATATATATATATATATATATATATATATATATATATATATATATATATATATATATATATATATATATATATTGTATATATATATATATATGTATATATATAATTATATATATATATATATATATATATATATATATATATATATAATTATATATATATATATATATATATATATATATATATATATATATATATATATATATAATTTCAACTATTTTAATTAAAATACCGTTTCTTCTTTGCTAAAACAGATACTCAGCTTAAAATTAGGATTAAAAAAAATTCCATCCTATGCACATGGGGCTATGGTAACTGACATCCGGCATCATTCAACTAATCACCTAAATGAGACCATAATCATATAGCCTCCCCTTGCTGCCTAAAACATACGCTTTCGCTTTAAATGATAAGATAGGATTGCAATGATCACCGGATGACAAGCCTTGGTTAATGAGCAATAATATTAACTGGCAGATATCGTCAGAGTTTCAGGACGATGGTGTTTTACATACATACATATACATATACCAAAGGCACTTCCCCCAATTTTGGAGGGTAGCCGACATCAACAAGAAACAAAACAAAAAAGGGGACCTCTGCTCTCTACGTTCCTCCAGCCTAACCAGGGACTCAGATGGTGTTTTAAGAAATACAAAAACAAATAGATATCAAGGGATGCTTTTGGTTATAAAGAAATGAAAACTAAGTTAACCAACAATAATCTAGAGAATTTCATAACTATTGTCATCGAAACTAAGATATCCATTTGATACCTACGAAAATCTTAGATATAAAGTCCCGAAAATTATATCAATC
The DNA here is from genome assembly GCF_036898095.1 of Palaemon carinicauda. Taxonomy (NCBI): domain Eukaryota; kingdom Metazoa; phylum Arthropoda; class Malacostraca; order Decapoda; family Palaemonidae; genus Palaemon; species Palaemon carinicauda. Next base: position 154,628,404 of record NC_090732.1, read on the forward strand.
CGACGATATAAAAAAAGTGTAAGCAAATGCCATCCTTATAGCTATATTGCAATTAATAAGAAAATTAAGAAAGTTTTCTTCAGCCCTATCAGTAACAAAACTCCTAAATTCTTAACTGCTTCAGCCCTGTCAGTAACAAAACTCCTAAATTCTTAACTGCTGTAATATAAAGAACTATAAAAATAATTAATCTGACAAGGATATGCATTACTTTTTCATAATTTGACGAGACTTCGACCATTAGTTATTAGAGACATTACGTTCTCCGCTCCATCGTCCCTGTTTCAGAAAAAAAAAAAACTTTTGACACCTTAATGCGAAGTCTCACCGCCCTTGAAAATGAAATAAAGAATACCGTCATCAAAATCTTTAATAAAGCATACTATAGGAAATTAAAAATCTCTCTCTCTCTCTCTCTCTCTCTCTCTCTCTCTCTCTCTCTCTCTCTCTCTCTCTCTCTCTCTCTCTCTCTCTCTTTATATAAATGTATATATATATATATATATATATATATATATATATATATATATATATATATATATATATATATATATATATATATATATATTACCAATTTTCTAATTGTATATCTTTAGGATAAGGAGGCTGCAATCCGTGTACACGACCCACCACTCCTTTGATTTTTTGTATTCGCTGATCAAACAACCAACAGTATGGAGAATGTGTAAATAGGAGCGAGAGTGAAGTTTAAAAAGCATCAGTTTCACAAGACAAATGTGCCTAATCAGCAAATCCATTAAGATTTCAAAGACCCATTACTGTAACCGAATTCGTAAACATTAATCGCTTTTCAAAAGAAAATCTTCAAAATCAACAACAATCTTTTAAGCCCCTATTACACTTATCCGGTTTCCTACGGCGCCATCAGTCGCGATGCTTGCATATGGTCAAACCGGAGCGTGTGATTGCAAATCGGTTGTATGAAAGCTCACCCATATCGGTCATGGGTGAGCTTTCATACAACCGATTTGCAATCACACGCTCCGGTTTGACAATATGCAAGCATCGCAACTGATTTGTGGGTGAGCTTTCATACAACCGATTTGCAATCACACGCTCCGGTTTGACAATATGCAAGCATCGCGACTGATGGCGCCGTAGGAAACCGGATAAGTGTAATAGGGGCTTTAGGTACATATCTCGGCCTAAACCGACCACTTAAGAGTGAATATTATGGGGTAATTGTTGCAGTTGGATTTTGTGATTCTACGGTGTGGTCTTGTTATGGTTCACTTTTATATTATATGGTTGAAATAATTAAATATTTTTAAAGATACTTTCCATAGCTATAACTCATGAAATCTTCACCGGCAACAGACATGTAAGTAATCATACAATAAACTTTTTTTATTAGCGGTCATTATGATTCTTTTACCCGTTCTTACGGTATCTTACACTCGTCAAAAGATAATAGTAACTTGGTTGCAGTAGATAATGATGTACAATCACATTGTTGACACTAAAACCATAGTGAGGATTTTACGATAGGGTAGGAGGTATTTTTTGTTTCCAAGCTATAAATAAATATCATCATATGATTAATTTGCGGATATCATCCAAAACCTTCAACTTACTCGTCAGCTAAAACTAGTAAAATTTCAAAACCTTTTATCTATTTGTTCTTTAAAGGTCACTGCGGGCTGCTAACCACTAACTATTTTTTATATATAAATAATATAAGACACACCCTGCTGATTCTCATATTAATTTGTTAGACAAAAAAATTCTGTTCAATTTCATTGAATTTTCTATGATCTTATCAATCTCTGGCACCGTGATTCAGTTAGTGTTCTATGTGTATGTTGCTTAAGATTTTTCATAATTCTAACCATCCTTTGCATTCAGATCTTTGTCAAATTGTACCATTCTGTACGTAGTACTGGGCATGCACTTCATTCTATGTCTAGCTTTTTCAATTATAATCCTCAATATCATACAGTTTTCTAGACATCATAATCCAGCTGTAACCAGATTGTGGAATGATCTCTCCTACTCTGATGGCCGAATCGGTGGAATTCAAGAAATTCTAACTTTTTTCTAATGCTTTTCTGGACTGATTTTCCTGATGGAGCTAGCTCTTGGGCTTGTACCAGACTGCTTTTCCAACTAGGATAGGGGCTTGACTAGTAATGATAATGTTCATTAAAGTTGACTAACTTGCTAAATCAAAGCTTGTTCTATATCTATAAGCAAATCTCTGGGAAAAAAACAGGTACCGGATAAAAAGAGCAAATGATTAAAAAGAAACTCACCCTGTCCGATTTTGGCGGTTCCATCTGTAATATATTGCTTGGCTATTAAAAAAAACCTTGGCTTTTACCATATAATAACAAAACCTAAAGAAATCTACACATGGGGCCAGCGAACACGTAAAAACCCACGGCATTTAAATGACATATTAATGATAACGTAATAAATCCATTTCGTAAATTTATTACTAAACCTACGTGAAGTGGATTTATAGAACCCAATTAAAATAAATTATAGCCAGAAACCGTCGTATGTAGAAAAAAACTATTATTGAATTCTGACAAAAGAAAGGAAAATATAGATAACAGCCTTTCTCGTCTTTCACTCGAGGTGTTTTCAACACCCAAGAATGCCATTAAGAATAAGCATGACGATTGGAATTTCTTGGGCCTAATAAAATGCCTTCGTCTACGTTTTCTCGGTGCACTGGCGAGGTTTCGTTTGCACTTCCTTGCCGCAATGTTGACATTTCGCAGTGGGCGAAAGACACCTCGGACGTTATCCTTAATCCCAGGTTTCGGCAGGACCTTCGCGGGACCATCGGGGAGAGAGAGAGAGAGAGAGAGAGAGAGAGAGAGAGAGAGATATCAAACTTAAGTCCTCTAATCTTACAAATTTCTTGAATGATGACTGCTCCAAATTAAAGAGGCAGAACAATACACACCACACAAGGTCACTCTTCAAAATTCTAATCACTCATTTGACCTTCGACAAAGTGTTCATAAAATACACGCATAGCATTCTGCCTAATCCAGCTACCAAACAAATAAAACGAGAGAGAGAGAGAGAGAGAGAGAGAGAGAGAGAGAGAGAGAGAGAATGGGACTGATCGGGGTGCCATGAATCATTCACGGAAGATGAGGGTGTTTGGTACGGAATGTCCTCAGCACACGTCCAACTAGCGAGCGCCCCAATAAACTACTTGGAGGATCTAACCTTCAACCACACGGATATCGACCGACATACTCAACCGGTGGCCCTCATCTACTTCAATGTCATCTCATCCAAGAACACCCAATGTCTCTTCAAATCATTTTTATTTTCGACAGATTCAAGAGACATGTCGAGGATCTCTTGCTTATCAAAGTACCTGAACAAGTGTCAAGGCTACATTTCCTAATATCAGATAATTATAATGAAAATAGAAAGACATTTTGCAATAAATTAATATTTGTAATAATAATAATAATAATAATAATAATAATAATAATAATAATAATAAAAATTATGAAAATATTTTTTACTATAATTGGTTATTGTACTGCATTTTCATATTCAACTTCCCCCTCCCTCACTTCCATCAACAATGAATGACGAGACGTTAGTGAGGCACCCAAATATAATCCAGCTATGAGGCACAACAGCCCAAGACGGAGGAGTGGAAATAACAGGAAGAAAACAAGATATGCATAGGAGAAAGCCAGCAAACGAGTAAGATGAAGCTTCCCAAATGACCATTCAGATGCTGTGAACTAAGTCTGCAAAAGGGGATTTCATAAGACTAGGTTATCTCTCTCTCTCTCTCTCTCTCTCTCTCTCTCTCTCTCTCTCTCACACACACAACACCTAATGTCCTACATATTACAGACCGCACATATATTATTGCACGATACGGTTTCTAAGCCAAACATACGTGCCTACAGCTCTCTCTCTCTCTCTCTCTCCTCTCTCTCTCTCTCTCTCTCTCTCTCTCGTTTTCTTCAAAGGCCTCATAAATCATCCAAGGACAGCCCGATACACGACATTATCCAACAGATCGATCATAAAAGTATTATGCCAATGAAAAGTCGGACGAGGAAATGAGTTGTAGAAAACTCTAGAACCTTCAACACCGGCTAGGTTTGTGAAACATTTATTTAGCTTTACCTAATTACGTCGCTCCACCCTAAGTAAATTTACTTTACCTACAAAGCTTGTCGAACCATATACATTTTTCTAACCCTTTATAAGAGTCTGCTATTATGTTTGTTTGTTTGTTTTATGAAAAGCTAAGAAACCCACAAAAAAAGTTTTTTCAGTGAAGATGATGTACAAAAAATCCTAGAAAGAAATATAAAATTGGTTTGGTTTCCTACGGTCATATATAATTGTCTTTTCTTTATTTTTTTTTTTTTTGCAGGACACGCGTATAGAAAAAGATTCCATAAGATAAAATGTTATCTAGTGGCTTTAAATTATCAATTAAAATTATTTCAAAGCAACTGGATATATAAATATCAAATGCATTAAGCCAACTCGTAAAATCCGAACTTGAACCACACCCTATTTGAAGCCGACACACAGCGATTTGGGATTTTATATATATATATATATATATATATATAAATATATATATATATATATATATACACGTGTATATATATACATATACATATAATATATAGATATATATATAATATATATATATATATGCACGTGTATATATACATATACATATATATAGATATATATATATATATATATATATAATATATATATACACACATATATATATATATACGTGTATATATACATATATTTTATATATATATATATATATATATTGTGTATATATATATAAATATATATATATATTATATATATACAATGTATATATATTGTATATACATATATATATATATATATATATATTATGTGTGTGTTTATATAGATAAATTGAAATACAGATATAATCACTTGGCTTATTGCATTTTATATTCAACTCTGTATAATTCTGTTGAACACGTCTTGCTTCCCGATGACAAACTCATTAACTAATGATCGTTAGTTCTAAGGATAACGAAAACTTAGAATTCTTCGGCTTTGGAGAAACGAAATAAAACAAAATATAATTTGACACTGATCCCAAATTCTGAATCGGGTAACATAAATCATACTCTCATTATAGTTCAAGCCTAATTTAACAATGAAGGAGTAAATCTCATTAGGTCATGCTTCAAACGCTTGCGTGATTCTATATATGGTCACATCGTTTGAAGGTTACGCCTTTATTGATCAGAAGGGTACAGATGATTAAGTCATCGACTCTCTCTCTCTCTCTCTCTCTCTCTCTCTCTCTCTCTCTCCTCATGAATTGTTTATCATAGTGCAGTTCTTTGCCAGAAAATTTTATGTTACGTTGATAGCCAGCAACCACCATAAAGACCAATAAGTAAAAAAAAAACTGTCTAAAAATGACCGTGAGTTTGAAAGAAAGAGGATATTTCACTGAATGAACATAGTTACTGACTAAGGGGTTGTCTTGAGCGACGAAATTAACTAGCGATTAAGTAAAGTATTTGACTGATAATTATTAACATGATATACCAAAGTAACAGCAAAAGTAAACTGGCTAGAGTGTATAAAGGAAACTTCCAATAATGAATAAATTAACATCTCGGGAATAATGTTACTGAATGGAAATATCTTTGAATGAAATACACACACACACACACAGCACACACACATATATATATATATATATATATATAGAAAGATAGATAGATAGATAGATAGTGTCCGCCAAAAATGTATAACACACCAGCAAAAGGAAAATTTGCATAAATATGTTAATACCAAATTTATTCACATTACGAGATTAATACACGGTACATTTGGCCTCTACAATTATAAGTGGTGGACATTAACTCATACAAATTGAATACTTATGCATGCTTTTATTTTGCTGATGTAGGTATAAATTTTTTTGGGCAGCTCTCTCTCTCTCTCTCTCTCTCTCTCTCTCTCTCTCTCTCATATATATATATATATATATATATACATTTATATATATATATATATATATATATATATAAATGCATAATTTCACAAAAGCCATCAGAAAGTATGTTCTCAATGCATTCTCAAGGTGTTCTGAGAATGTATTGATTACATACGGAACCGCTTAGTGCCGTCGCCTTGGGCTTATAGCATCCTGCTTTTGTAACTGGGGGTTGCAGGTTAGCTAGTAATAATATATATATATATATATATATATATACACACTGTATATAGTATATAATCATCGGCCGTTACTTGTGCACTGCAGTACAAACGCCTAGGACATAACTTCCCACTCCCGTTTGTTTATGGTATATCTATGTCAGCCAATACCTGAAATTTTCTTAGCTTGTCAATCCCATCGTTTCCTTCCTCCCCCTACTTAGTTTACAATCTCGAGAAACCGTTTCTGTTATTCTTATTGTTCATCAATTATGTCACTCTCATTATAAGTCCTACCCATGTCCATTTCTTTTTCTTACATGTTGTTAGAATATCCTCTACTTTACTTTGTTCTCGTATCCATGTTGCTATTTTTCTGCCTCTTAGTGTTATCCCCGTTATTATTCTTTCCCACAGCTCTTTGAGTTATAACTAGCTTATGTTCTACATGAGCCAAGTCGTATATTAGGCAAAGTTCCAGACAGTTCCACCGGGGTCAGTTTCCCGAGCAAGACAGGATTGATGCAGGATTCGGGCTGGTAGTCCTAACCACAAAGGTAAAAGGGAAAGGAGCGTTGAAACTAGGAGTGAAAGGGTGTGGCCACTCAAGTTATTGCCTACTATCTTAACACGATAGAGAGACTGACTCCATATCATCTGAATACAAGTGTATTATGCCTAGTCTAAGCAGAACACTGAATTATACCTACTGTGCTTGGAGTCACAGACCATGTAATTATTAAATTACAAAACATCATAAAAAAATTACCAAAAAAAAAAAAAAATCTAATTAGTTTCGTTTTCAACAAATTAGAAACTGTTTTCAGCTTTGCTTGTGTATATATATATATATATATATGTGTTGTGTGTGTGTGTATTTATATATATATAATATATATATAGGTATGTATGTATGTATGTAGACAGATAAATATATACATACACTCATAAATAAATAAATTTTTATATAGGTAAATATAGATACATACATCCATACATAAACATATTAATTTGTATACATTTTTAAGGGTATGTTTCATATATTGTCACGTAATGCATCTACATGATTATGTTGGATAACTTATGTTTTTACTGTATAATTTAGATAGAAACACATTTTTTATCTCCAGATGAAGGATACAGTAAGGACTTGTAGGAAATAAGCTATAAAATGTACAGTTGATCATTTCTCAAGGTTTCTTGAAACTCTGCTTGACCTGGGCAACTACCATTATCTTATGATTTCCTCCTCAACGATAAGATATTGACCATGGACATTTCTTAGGAGTCATGTTATAAAAAAGTTAATCTTACACTGTTATGATAGCATAACAAAAAAGTCAGGAGGCGAAAAAAAAACCTTGTTCCAACCTCGGTAGAGGAGGGAACACATCCCAGAAGTTTTACCAACAAGGTTAGCTTTGCGCAGTATTTATATGATGAACGAGGCCATGTAATGGATTGTTTAGGAGAGAGAGAGAGAGAGAGAGAGAGAGGAGAGAGAGAGAGAGAGAGACTCTCAGATACTGATTTGTCATTTTCGAAATGAATTACAATATTATTTTGAAGCTTTTTACACAATGTGGCATATAATGATTGATTAATTTGAGGTTTTCTGGCATCCTGGCATGTAATGAAACTACAAACTCTTATCAGCGTATGACATTAAATATTTCTATAATAAGCAATGCAGAATTCGGTCTTCTTGAGTTCATGTGGGATTTGCCCCTCGATATAGGTAAGCAATAATACTTGTGCCCACAACCATATACCCCCGGGGAGTGAAGACTACCCAGCCTCCATTTACCCTTCTCGTCAGGGCTACAACACAAACCCTGCCACAAACCATTCTTGCTCGGGAATGCATCTGTACCTGGCAATCTGTCGCCAGTGAAGAGTCATAACAAGACTGGAAGAGAGTTGGAAGCCCACGACAACATCTAAAAAGGTTTATATTTTTCAAATTATTTTCAAAGAAAAAACACTTGTTAAGAAACAGACGTCTAAATTAATGCTTTTGGAGACATCGCGCGTAACTGGAAAAGACCCACCATAAATGTTTACGTAGAGCAGCATATAAACAGGTTGGAAAATTTTGTGATTGGCGTACAATGCCTAAAGCATGAGCACATATACATTTCAAAAGTAATAGTCAGGATCCAATGAAGGCTGTATAAGCCTTCCAAAGAAAAGAAATACAATGCCTAAAGCATGAGCACATATACATTTCAAAAGTAATAGTCAGGATCCAATGAAGGCTGTATAAACCTTCCAAAGAAAAGAAATACAATGCCTAAAGCATGAGCACATATACATTTCAAAAGTAATAGTCAGGATCCAATGAAGGCCGTATAAGCCTTCCAAAGAAAAGAAATACAATGCATAAAGCATGAGCACATATACATTTCAAAAGTAATAGTCAGGATCCAATGAAGGTTGTATAAGACTTCCAAAGAAAAGAAATACAAGATCACCCTATATTAACAATTCAATTAACAAAATTTCTTTTTCACTACAAAATTGCTACAACTTATCACAAAATCAAGTCTGCGAAGAAAACCGTTAAGACCCCGCCCCGCCTGCATATTTCCTACCATCTTTTAGTCACCGGCGGTCAAACATGGCACAAAATAAAAAATTCCTTTGCTCCACTAGTGCAAAATTAAAGTCGTCCATGTTTCTGTTCGTATGATTTCGTCTCAACAAGTGTGTGGGATTCTGGTTTTCCAATTATGAAGAAGAAATATGGGTCCTCTGTTCCTAAATTTGGAATCAAAAGGAAAACTTAATGATACGCAAAGTGGTCGCGGTACGACGAATTTACGGTAAAAAAAGCGATTCACGAAAAGTGAAATAACGAAACTCCTAAACAAGGGTAACTAAAGCATATTTGACGGGGCAGTTAATCAGACAATGATTAACAACAACATAAAAAAGGTTGTACCAAAACAAAATAAATCTTCTGCTGTAACCTAAGAGGGAAAATTGCCCTTTGCATCAACAACAAAAAACTTGTTTTCCTCCACTCGGTATGAGAAAGAAAAATTATGGCAGATAGATTCTCCTAAAAAGAGATACGAAAAGGAAGTTGAAAGCCCCTTCCCTTTTTATTACACATTCCAAAGTATAACCATTCCTTATGAAGCCTAATGAAATTTGAAGAATGCTTTTATTCATTTTTTGCGCTACACAAAGAATGCCAAAATATCTGCTCGTAGCCCTGGTCATAGTATATCTTCTCTCTCTCTCTCTCTCTCTCTCTCTCTCTCTCAGATAAACGGAAAAGTTAGTTTTCATCCATCAAAAACTTTCCGTTTCCTCTTTTCATGGAGGATGTTGACTAAAGCCTTACTAATATTTTCGAGCTGTCGTTGTCACACAAGAGAGAGAGAGAGAGAGAGAGAGAGAGAGAGAGAGAGAGGACGCAAACTTTAGTCTTAAATGATAAAGAAGTTTCTAATTAAAATGCACCTTAACAAGAACCTTATTCTTCACCGAGCCTCAACCAAGGTAACAAACCCCATTTTCATGCTACACTCAACGACACCCTCAAGCAAGTAAAACAATTTCTATACTTTTACCCAAAGCGCAAAAGACAAAAAAACTTTTAAACAAAAAATAAACAAAGAAAAACACTACACGTTTCATTTTTCTATCGATGCAGTCATTTGCATATATCTGCATTCTCTTGCTGGTGTTCATTATAATTCCTCCAGAGGAAAAATACGAATTTATTTCACCAATGTTGATAATGAATTTTTGCTTTTCAGTGTAACCCCGTTGAAATACAATTGTTAGAGAATTATTGAGTCCTTTCACTTGCCAGATAGTACTACATTGGATCTCTCTCTGGTTAAAGCTCATTTTTCCCTAACCTAAATATACACCGAAATAATCTGGGCTATTCTTTACACATTCTTCTCTTTCCTCATACACCTGACAACACTAAGATAACCAAAAACTACTTCTACTTTAAGTGTTAACTACTGCACTGTAATTGTCCAGTGTCTATTTTCCTCTTGGTAAGGGTAGAAGAGACACTAGATATGGTTACCAGCTCTTCTAAGAGAAAGATACTCCTAAATCAAACCATTGTTCTCTAATCTCGGGTAGTGCCATATTCCCCTCTACCATGGTCTTCTGCTGTTTTGGATTTGTATCCTCTTACTTGAGGGTACATTCGGCCACGCTACTCTATGCCCTTTCCTTACTGGGTTTTTGTCCATGTTGTGGCCCTTAGGCCGATAGCACCCTGCTTTTCCAAAATAGAGTTGTAGCTTCACTAGTAATATCAACAATGATAATACCAATTGAAGTATTCCATTAATTGTTTCTCTTTCTTATGGTGTGGTATTTTCTTATCTACCCTCTATAATAATTTGTAAGTATTTTCAAGTATTTGTCATGAAGACGGTAACGAAATATTTTAGCCAGCTTTCCTGCCAGAAATTAGGACATGGTTATAGGATGTTTCATTACATAAATAGGACTATTGATTACATGGCAACTAACTTTCGTAGAATAATTGAACAAAATAAATAATCTATTGAAAAAAAAAATGTCAAGGATATGAAAGGGAACTAAGTATGCAGTATTAAGAAACAACGGAATAATTAGTACAAATAAAAAAGACGTTTAAAGGTTTAAAGTCAACTGATTAATGGCAGAGGTAAGGGACAGTAACAATGCCCTAAAGACTGACCATATATACATAGAATCAGTGCCTAAGCCCCTCTTCACCCAAGCTAAGACCAGGGAGGGACAGGAAATGGCTGCTGATGACTCAGAAGGTAAACCAAGAGGCTCCCCCAAACCCCGTCCACCCTTACTTAAAAGAAACTATCGAGCTTGAGCGTGACTCGAGCCCCAGTCCGGCAGATCGCCAAACAGGGACGTTTCCAATAAGCCAAGACATATTAAAACACACACAAACAGAAAACGGGAATCTACAATCAGACTCGATTACTCAAAATAAACATAAACATAAAGAATTAAAGGTCAGAAATGTCAGAAATGGAGGACCTTTATTTACTGTAATTCTTTAGTGTCACTGAAGAAGGACACCTTGAGTTTCTTAACCTACTGTTCTTTATTGTTCGAGAATGTGAACACATCAGCTCTAAAGCCCTTTTTAGTGCCACCGCAGGTGTAAACCTGGAGATTTCAATTACTAAATGTCAGCAAAGATGTAGACTTCATGCTACATACTCTAGAGTTCCAACGAAAGAAGACACTTTTAATCAAAATTCCTTCAGCGTCGGCAAAGATGGACACATGTGATCAGCCCTCATTCAGTGTCAAAAAAGTGGTCAATTCTGATGAGTTCTTGCTAGATGTCAGACAAGTGACACTTCCAATCTTCCTTTTTTCAGTAACAAAAAAGGGAGATAATTCTGAGCAGTCATTATTGAGTGTCACAATATGGGAAATATCTATTCTTTGACGTCAGTGAAGGTAGGAGGTTTTTGGTAAGCCCATATTTAGTGTCAATAAAAAGATCCAAATCATCGCAGTAGTATAATCAGGAAGAAAGAAAACTTTAGCACCAAATCAAGTGAAAAAATGGGAAAATAGTAATGCTGCATATATATATATATATATATATGTGTGTGTGTGTGTGTGTATATATATATTTAAAACACACACACACACACATATATATATATATATATATATACTGTATATATATATATATATATATTATATATATATATATATAAAATATCTTAGATCTAGTCTAGATCTCCAGAAAATAATAAGAATATTAATCAACTCACCAATTATCTCCATACTTAATACTGCAAATATATAAATATATATATATATGTATATATATATATATATATATATGGTGTGTGTCTGTCTGTCAGTAGACAATATAATTGAAATTCACCAAGTGTCGAATTAAAAGCCAAGAAAGTCGACTGCACATCTCAAAAACTTCAATAAATCAAGCACTGAGCATTTATGAGTTCTCAGAGTCAAACATTTAGAAACCTTGAACATCGACAATTTTA